>NW_019385325.1:156922-237884 GCF_000671375.1 Centruroides sculpturatus | reverse complement strand
GCGGGAAAGTAGTTCGGCTGCCCGATGACGTTTTACGTATTATAGGAGTTATTTTTACCGTTGTTTACGGATACTGCCACAATTTTTATAGGAATCATAACTATAGGAAACGGTTTTATAGGGGGATCTACTGTATATACGTATTTTGGAAACGTTGAGTCGAATTAGTCTAGGAATCGATTAATTTTATGGAAGAAAACCTTTCAAACAGCCGTAGTCCGTAAACTTCACACGTGTCGGGCTGTGATTGGCAAGGTCTCCTAAAACCTTGCCAAAATAAATTCGTTAGTTTTGAAAAAATAATCTTGATTAATTTTTATTTTGGCTGAGACGTTAATTAGAATTTTTTTACAAAGTTGCCTGATAACAAGATCTACTGAACAAATGTCCGGAAGTCAGGGGCGGTTAAAATGAATCAGCGTACTAAATAAAAATATCCCTTTTGAATGCCTTATTCAACATGCCTATATATTATAACAGCCTTTCATTTCATTACAGCTATACTCTGCCTCAGGCACGAATTCGTTAGAGAATGGTAAGTTATACAGTTAATTTCGACCCTATTGGTGAACATTTCCATAATCTGGTACAGTAATATCCCAAACTTACGCGATAGGTGGGACCGAGCGATAACCGCGTAAGTCGAATTTGCGTAAGTCGGGGTATAATTTCGCAATTTGTGTAAAATCTAAGTCGGATGTATATAAGCTAATAAATGTTCTCGTTAATCTTATCTCGTGTTTTGATTCGTTCACGGTTACAAGAAATCACCACATAGAGTCTCTCAAGTCTCCGTAGATATAACAAACACAGAAATAAATAACACAAAATAAATTGTAGCTATGTGTCGATTCTGCGCGACACGTCCGAACATGTAAGCTGAACAATAGTGTGGGGGAAGTGAGTAATAAAGGGTTGCGTGGCGCTCAAACAAAAGACGAATCTGCGAAATTCGAAAATCGCGTAACTCCGGATTCGCGTAAGTCGGGGTAGCGTAAGTCGAGGTATTACTGTATATCAATTTTTTGCATAATATTGAACAATCTTCGTTGGGAAGTTGAATGAAATCCAGCTCTCCTGTTAAGAAGGCTGTTGAAAGCTAGTATGACTAAGCCCTTTTTCCATTTGTTTTTTAGTAAAATGACTTTCTATTGGGAAACTGGTTCTTATTTAAGTGTTATACTCGTGAATAAAACCGGGAAAACTTTACGTGGCCAGCCTGTTGTTCAGGCATGAATAATCGAAACAGTAGTTTTATCAAGTATGCCAGTGATGAGTCTGAAAACTGAAGCACGGATTGGGAAGAAACAGGTAGTTGAGATGAGAATGTTTAGGTGACTAATTTAGCTACTACATCAGAGATTGTTTGATTCTCTAATCAATTTCAAAGTAATCTATGGTAACTGATATAATGATGAACTAACGGAAAAATATAATTAGATGGTTAGGTCATGTTACGAGAAGAGATGGGATAGTTAGCAAAACGAATCAGAAACTTATATGTAAGATTGTGGATGAGTTTGAATAAGTTTGAAGTATAAAATAGTATTTTAAAGAAATTAATCTCTTCATGCAAAAAAGAGCTGTTTATTGTATTTTTTTCAGAATTACTTAATTTTGATAGTAATTTTTAAATGTTTTGTAAAATATAGACAATCTTCTCTTCAAAAGTCAAAACAAAAAGTAAGTCTTCCGTATAGTATCCAAAAAGGATATGCTCCACTTTTGGATACCATATGACAATCCTAAGTTCGAAATATCTAGACCTAAATACTATTCTATCCAGACTGAAAAGATAGATTAACAAAATTCGATCGTTCTGTAAATAGGATAAGAGGATGGATGACGATGTGATGCGATGATAGCAGTTTTACTTTTGAGGAATTAAAAAAGATATAGCTTAATTTTCTCGGTTCTTAATAATAAGTTTTATAGACTGTTTTTTAAAAATGTTTTTCCAATTATTTAATTTTTGTTTTGTTTAGTCTTAAATGTTTACTCAACAAAAATTTAGTTTTTTTAATACAGTATGTTGTTTACCAGAATAGACATATTTCTTAGTTTAATTTAAAATAATATTTTATTATTATTTAAAATTAATTGTATTAACAATATATTCAAGTCTTTTTATCTTATAAACCTAATAGAAATTTAAACAATATTTATTTTATTTTAATTGCTAAACATATTTCAACAGATTTACATGCTTAACGATTTAATGAAATAATTATTTCTTATTAATTAATAACAAGTATTGAAATTTGAAATTTATCTATTCACAAATAACTATCGTTCAAATTTCTTATGGTATAAACGAATACAACGTTGTTAAATATTGATACTTTAAAAACAAATTCAAAATCCAAAATTGCTCATTGTTCTCAATGACATTGTTAGATAAGTTTTAAAGAATATGAAACAGTATTATTTCATTTGATGTGTTAAATTTCCATTCATCACCATAAATAATCAAAAGCTGAAATGGAGAAAAAACTGTTGAGAACATAATGAGTTGCAGCTGCAAGTAAAGCAGTCTTTACAGCTAAATTTCTCAATTGTAATCTGAAAAAAATGAATATATTTTATAAAAAAACTATTTATATTATCAATTTTTAAGAATTCGATCGAGAGACTTACTTTCGAAATGTTTTTCTTGCTTTTGGAAGAGTAGAATGATCTTCATTCAACATAAATTTTCTCACGCCCAAAATGAAGTTTTCAAAATATAAATTCCAAATCACTGATCTTACATCAAAATTAAAGAGCTAAAAAATATTTTGAGTTTATATTACAATTTTGTTTTCATTTTTAAAATTATATTTTAAAATATATCTACCTTCTTGTCTACATCTGACATGGCATCCCAGATCTGTAAATAATTTTTAGCTTGGAAATACCATTCATTAGTTGAGAAATGATTAAAGACGATCATTGCTTTATCCACTTTTTTATATATTGACATCATTCTGTAAAATAGAATTATTAGAAATTTTTTATCAATACATTTTTGTGCATATTTTTAATTAAATTTAAGTGAAAAGTTTCTAAAAACAATTTTGCAAAAAAGTAATTACAAGAACGAATGTAATTAATCATAAAATTCATCTCATGATGAATTAAATGACTACTTTTAAATAGATTATTTCTGTTAAACACTCATATACAAACGAATATATTAGTTTTTACTAGAACTAACAAAACATTTAAAACAGTCATTAATGTGAGCTCAATTTGTAACTTATCTCTTGATATTTAAATAGATACATGAAATATGAAATCAAATTACATACTTATATATATTATTGACAGTCGATATTACGAACCCTGATAGAAGGGATTTCGGAAAGAACGAATCGAATCTGCTTATTCGGATGAAAATACAATATTTCAGATGATCAAACTACAACTATTGATGTAGAGAATGAACGCTGTGCCACACATCAGTATTGTTCACATTGTTACTTGAAAATGTGTTTTATTTTTTGTATTTATCATAATATGAACTGGCATATCATATAATGTATCTCAATGTTCGTTTTGTAGTTGGCATTGAAATTTTAATATATAACAGATGATCAGATTGTTACTTCTCCCAATTATCGTATCGAAGATCGACAGTATATTAATATTGTATTTTGTTCAAAACAAATTGTACAAACAAAATGGGATAATTACGAGAAATGAAAAATATTGATTTACAATTTTAACTTGGGGCACAAACTTTTTATTTATTTATTTACACACGATGAACTGTTGTGACATTTTGATATACACAGTTGGTTTTCGTTCTCACACAGCACTATTTTCTTTGGCATTTTTTTGACACTGTACACTTGCAATTGGCAAATTCCGTTCACCAAACTTTGATTCTTTTGCCACAGCTTCACTAAAGATATATATTTTTCTAGGTTGTCTTCAAGAATTTGCGTACCAGAAATCTGGAAGTCACTTTTAATGGACCTAGTCTTAATTGTGCCATCTTTGTTGCAATTTGATATTATTTTTTGCGTCAAGAATTTTTCCTGTTACCTTTTGGCAGTTTGATGGCTCTCATCAATCTTTGTAACATTCAATAAAATGAAGTCTGTAACTTCAATAAGGTTTAGTTGTATTTTTTGCAACATTTTCAATCATTTTTACTGCTCTGTGATTGTTGACGTTCCTCTGCAACATTTTCTTGTCTTCTGCAAACATAAACGCCACTAATATCTTTAGAGGACATTCCAATGCTCTGGGCACAATTCTTATGAAACTTCATCGCACACGACGAACATAATATTGCGAGTGATTCATTCAAATCGCGTACACAAACAGAACAAGACTCTTTTTCAAATTTTCTTTCCTAATTTTTGTTTACTTCCTCAACATTACATTCTAAGACGCTTTTCTTAAGTTGCTCCAAATCTATTTCACCATCAAGAGCTTTAAAATTTATGGTGAAATATTCGTTTATCCAAATCCTAATTTTGATTCTGATCCAAATAGTGCTGTATACTGTGTACAGATTTCTGCCTATAACTCGATGCTAATAGGAAATTTTTTGTCTCTGTACGAAACGACAACAGATTGCCAAGTCTGTACTACCAGTATCATCCACCATGCACGTAACATGTTTTCAACATCCTGAGTGCATCGCTCTATGCTCTCTTGGAATTGTGAACGTTGAAGTCGTCCTGTACTATTTTACATTCAGGCCACATAGCTAAAAGTTGCTCAATTACATTATCCGTGAACTCTCTTCCGTTGTCGCTCAGCAAAATACAGTATAAGGCGCATCAAAGTCTAAAAATATTTTCAGCAGTTCAAGCGCGATTTCGACTGCACGTTTTGTTTTCAAAGGGAGAAGAACACAAATGTTTTTCTGGTCTTGATAGTTCTTTAACCATCGTAATGATTAGTCTTACGACGATGTTTTTTTTGTTGATGAGACTTCTTCGAATTGCACATTTTGCATAGCTATACAAACAACCCCATAGTCGGACTTCGGGTATAAAATTTATTTTCAGAGCAAATAATATTTTGTCACGACCTCCAAGACTTATGGAGCGGTGATACTAGAATAATCTATCAAGATATTCCTCAACAGGAAGAGTTGCCACACAGGATCCTCAATGCTTTTTTTTTATTCAAAACTCTTATTTCACCGACCTCCATTGTATCATATTTTCTAATTAGGCCACACTAGTTACTTTTCTTGTCAGGATTTCTTGAATGTAAAATTTCACAAACCGCTTCATTTACAGTTGAAGTCTTTCATGATTTTTTAATTAAATTGTCATTCTTACTACTATATTTTAAATTTTTCATTAAATTTCAACTTAATAAAACATATGTCTTCTTTAGAGATATGTGTAGTATTATTGTCCTGCGTATTTTCTTTTCAACAGATGTAGCCCCCATATCTATTTCTGAGTCAATTTAAATACTAACACATATATAAACAAAATACGATTGAATTATTTAAATTCTATTGTATGTTAACTCAAAAAAAGCAACTGTAAATGTAACATGCTGATTAGCAAACACATACAAGACATTGTTCATCGTCGCGCATTGTTGCAATGTTTCTCTCCCCGCCGCACGTTCTCAAAAGAAAGTAACTCGATGAGCGAATCCAAGTTTTCAACTGGTGTTTAAAAGACATGACCAATCATACGCGAAGAGACGTTATGTTCGCGCTGTTTTTGATAAGTCTGCTGCAAAGGAGTCTCATTGCAATAAGCGAAGAATCGATTAAGCTAACTGAACAAACTGAAGTTCACTTTCTTAATAGCCTCAAGTTATGTGTGCTAATTGTAAAACGTTTAAAATATGGTAGGCTAAATAGCAAATACGAGATAATTTTTCAATTCCCTAGGCTCATTATAAAATGATGGCGCTCTTTACAGTAAGCCGTTTTTGTGATTTGCCTACAAAAGATATATGAAACCTTAAAAGAGACCTTATCAATGCTAAATTACAATGGACTTAATAAATGGCCCTCTGATCGCCCAAAGCGTGGAAAAAGCAAACAAAAATATTACACGAGAATATTTATAAAAATGACCTGTTCTTTCAGATTATAAGAAGAATAAAAATATCAGACTACAATAGAAATCCATAAGAAAAGATAGTTAGAGGGATGTATTTTCATCATTGAAGAACTATTTTGTTAGAACTGAGAACTTGTGTTTTATAGCTTACAAAATTTTTAGACCCATTTAAATATATGTATTAAAGTTAATTTAGTTTTATATCTACTATAAATTTTAAAATGTTCAAGAGTTTTGTAAGCTGTAAAACACAAGTTTGCACTTCTGATACATAATTTCTTCTTGACGAAAATATACCCCTCTACCACCTTTTCTTGTGGGTTTCTATTGGAGTCTGGAATTTTTATTCTTCCTATAATCTAAAAGAACATATCATTCATATAAATATTCTCATGTAATATTTTTGTTTGCTCTTTTCACGCTGTTTGTTTAGTTAATAAAAAATGAATGAGTTTTTAAAATTTTTTGTTGTCTGCTGTATTCAGAATCGCAAAAACTTTATTGCAGAAGATGTCCCCCTTGAGAATAAAATCGACCTGTCCGAGCGATTTGCTTGGACGAACACGATAACTCTGCCGTTTCGTTTTCGTTGGCCCGCCCTGTATAAAAATCTAGGAGAATTATATAACTTTTGAAAGATAATTCCAATTATAATAAATCGGCACACTTTTAAATTATAAATACTGTAAACAGCTTTCTAAATTTTATTTATGTTTAAATGAAAATTTAAATTTATTTAAAATTTACCTGGGTTTTTTTCCTGAAAGGTAAAGTAATGCATCAGTAAGTGCTGCAGGAATGTAATGATCAAACACAACAGCGATGTTATGTACTGTATGGCTTGTCTTAAAACTTCCTCCTGGATATCGAAATACTTCAGCAGATGGATATAAATAAGTAGGTCTATTTAAAAGACCAAACACGTCACCCCAAGTTACTTTATTTACAGTACTTGAAGCGCATTGATAAATCTGAAGGCCTTTAGGTCTATAAAATAAAAATAAATTTTTAAAAACGAATATGAAAAATAGCGTAAAAATAATAAATAAATAGAAGTTTGACGCACTTATGAGTAACTGTGTACCATGGAATAGCAACCATCATGTTAATGCATAAATCTACAGGAATCACATCAGAAACTTTGTTTGGAGAAACCACCATGGTTCGAACTATACCTTTCATTGCCTAAATATAAATTAATGATGAAGTTAATAATACAAAATTATTTTGAATTAAGCAAGTTAAAATACTTACTCCCACCGTGATTCCTGTTGGTCCATTAAAACTATCGATCCATCCCTGAAAAGTGTAAGTAAATTAATATTGATGATAACTAATGTAAGTAACATATAAAATGTTTTATTTTCACAAGTAAATGCTTTAAGGCATTTTTATATAAATTAGAATTACTTGCTTCTTCTTAACTTTGTGGAATTTTAGTTAAATAAATCTTGTATAATACAATTTCATATTATTTCATATATTATTAATTTCCTTTAAAAGAACTAAAGGAAATTATTAGAATATTACAAGATATTACTAACTTTAAGTAACTATTTATTATTAACTGTACTCATTACAACGAAAGAATATTATTATATTTTAATAATACTTATTTAACTGCAAGTTCTTTTAAGCCTTATTTTCGTTTTAATAATAACATCGTCTCGTAGCTTTTTTAAAAAAATTACAGTGCTAAGTATGAATATTTTTTTGATATTATAAGGATAAATATGTTTTATAAAGACATGANCTATATTATTATTATTATTAAAAAGCGGCAAAAGCTTAATTTTGAAGATAGGGACGAGTTTTATTATTATTATTTTAAATTTGTAAATGCTAATAACGAGTAAAATCTTTATTAAGTTCAATCACACTCGAGATATGATATATGACCCCCTCTATCACTTTAATTAATTTGATAAATTTTACCTGTTTCAAAATCGCATAATACGGAATATCTCGAGAAAAAAGTATAATCGTGAACCATTAGAAATATTTACCTAGGAACAGAGATGAGGAAAAACAAATGTATGCTCACTTAGCTCCAGTGTGTTCAAAAAAGTGTTTGAGTTCTGCTTTTAGGTAATAAATATGGAAAAAGTCAGTAGAAAAACTCAAATGAGAGTAAATAGTCTACAGTTGTCTGTAAGCAATTGTGTAAAATATGAGCATCATATTCTACACAAATTATTTTTTTAAAATCAGCGTGAATGTGGTATCAAAAAATTTTGCTTGTCCTTCTCAATAATGAAATTACTCAAACAGATTGATATACGAAGAAAAACACCCGCGATGTAAAAAAATATTGCGCCAAGAAAAATTATAGCACCCGAACTGAAAATCAAATTTTTTTCTTGGGAATTTCTCTTTGGTAAAGATAAATGCTTCGAAGACAAGTGCTTCGTGATTCGAAGCGATACTGTAAGCGTTTTATTATTGTCTCTGCACTTCGCGTTCTTACTTTAGCAGCATGACGGAGCTTTCAAGAACCAATTTCAAAAACATTGTTTTTCTCACACGTAGAAGGCTGTGCGATAGCGTTGCAGACTGCCGCTGTGAACAATCTAGTATCGAATCCTAGTCGAGATTGCTGCAAAAATTTTCCAGGTACAATCCACCGGTGCGTCGTTTTGAAGACATTTTTTGATTTTTAGAAGCAGATATTTTACTTTCGTATAAAAACAATGACAAATTATTTGAAATACTATTTCCTATAGGCAAATTTCGATTATTGCAATGAATTTCCAATCCGAGTGATGTGACATAAGATATTTCGTAGACATTATTTAATAATACACACTACTGACATGTGTACAATATAATATTGATATTTATTGTTATTTTTTAATGTTCATAATGCTTTGTTAAGTTAAACGTTAATAACGTTATTTACATTATGATAAAGCATTACAATCATTAAGACAATGAAAAAATGAATACGGGACTGCCGCAAAACGGGAAAATGATCGTACCGGTATATAAGTATTTTGAGCANTCTGTTCAAAAGCCTCGTAGCTTTTCTTTAAATTAAATAAAATTCTATAAAATAATTTATACATTAAAAGATATAAACCATTTTCGTAAACCTTTAAAAACAGTTCTTCATTCTCTTATAATAAGAGATTGATAATTATACTTGATTAACTTATTAGAAAATTATTATCTTCTATATTCAAAAGTTTAAAATTTGTTACATTTGCATTTATTTAGTTAATGATTATTATTTTGTATTCGTTTTCCCTGTTTATGTGTTTTATTCAATTAGTACATTAATAGATGAAATATGTATTATCAGTTACTGGCACAGCTTAGATGAACGCATGAAAGAGACCATGCATCCGTCAGAAAATCTGGATCACGCTCTTCTACCTTCCAGAAAGTTTATCTTGAAGTTATTGAACAATGAAAAATGAAATATTGATTGCATAGGTTGACACTATTTAGTTAACAAATAGATAATGAAATGAGACCATTATCAGAGATTTAATTATATTCCTTAGCAAATATGTTGCATGAAAATAATTAGTAATAACTTTGATAATTTAATTTTTAGCAATTATAACAATTTTTAATTATTGATAGAAATTATAAAAATATAAACTTTTAAACATTTTTCTGAAATACATTACATGATTCCAAGCTAAACTCTCAAATGAAATTTTATAACTTTTACATAAAAACTCTCTTTCAGTTCTAGTTTTATTACATTCCAAAAATTGAGAGAAATGATTTGATAAATACTTAAAAATTAAAATAATAATTGAAAATATTGACCTTAGATTTCAACATGGCATCTAATCTTTCTTCTGGTTGCATGTTCTTTTTCGCTCTGAAGAGCAAATAGATTTTCTTCAAATCGTTGCATGATCTCACCAACTTCTCAATAAGAACCTAGTAAAATTTTTATAAAAAGGTGAATTATTTCTCATAAATTTAAATAAAATATGTTGATTCTGTTCAGTATTTGTTTTTATTGCATTTATACCTTTCCCATAAAACCTGATCCTCCCGTAATAAAAATCGATCTTCCTTTATAAAACTCAGCTATTTCGGAAACTTCCATCATTATTTAAAATCTAAAACATAATAAAAATTGTATAAAAATTACTTAAATTAGGAAGAAAAATTCTGCAAATAGTTATTAGTTATTTTACAGCTTCAAATAATTTTTCTTAGTATGATTTTCGACTTTATTGCTAAAATAAAGATTGATTAACATTTAAAATCTCCAAATGAGATTTTGTATTGATCAGATTGGATTCGTGCTCATCAGCAGCCGAGTGGATAAAACCACTGAACACTGGTAATTGGCTGTTTACGTGGAATTTTCCGGGTTTTCTTTATGTATTAACACCGAATAGGGAGCAGTTTCCGTAAAAAGTCTTCCCGAAGACACTTTTCCTTGGCAGTTCGTCCATGCATTGCTTCATTCCATTAATGTAATTCAAATCCTACTTAATTTAATTTTTCCATTATGGTCAAGCAACTAGCAATATATCGTCCCATTTAGCAATTATCATTGTAAATATTCAATTTCGATTAACTGTATAAATTTTAATTGCATTTACTTTTTCATTTAGATATTTTTTAATATTCAAGTTACATTCAAGGGAATTATTACTTTAGAAAACTTTTATTTGTTTTTGCATTTTCTGTAATATACTGTATATAGAGAAACGTAATACAATGAAACTTCAGAACAATGGCCACTGACGAAAACATAAAGTATGGTCATTGTTTAGAAGCTATTATTTTCCCGGCTGTTATAACAGCGGGAAAGTTCAAGAAAAAATCAGGGGTAATTTCTATATGTGTGGATGTTAGTGTGTCTGTGCATATGACACGATTTTGTTCACCCTCTTCGAACTCCTGTGCTTTTTGTCACGATTTTGTTCACCCTCTTCGAACTCCTGTGCTTTTTGTCGAAAATCTCTGAAATTTTGCAGGTAGATTTGTTTATTAGGGGGAGATTGATGCTATTAAATTTTGGTAGTTAAAGATCCATAGGGTGGGAGATAATGGGAGTCGTGTGTATCTCCAGTAGGATAGGATTTATAGACGATTTTACTCGTTATTAGCATTTACAATTTTTTATAAAACTCATCCCTACCCTCAAAATTAAGCTTTTTACCATTTTATAATAGTTAAAAATATTAAAAGTTTTTCAATAAAATAGGATAACAGATGGCGCCACCAAAATTTTAAATATTGCCGGGAATGTTGAGCAACTCGTTGCTGGTTTATTTTTTATTCATTTTTGTTCAAAAAAAAGTCATGAAAAAAATGGCCGTTGTTTAGAGATGGTCATTGTTGCGAGGTGGTCGTTATTGTAGGTTCAACTGTAATATAATATAGGGAACAAGATTTTTTTAATTTTGAAAATTAAAAAAATATTTTTACTTGTTGTAAACATTAATTAATAATTTCACTATATTAACTGATAATGTAACATTCGAAGCTTAAGAAAAGAGAAGTTGCGTGCGTTTTAAAGAATGTATACAAATACAGTACATATTTAACGTATGAATTATTTTGTTAATATTAAATACTAGCATATATGCTCAGTGCTACTTGGCCCAAAAGTTATTAGAACTAATATTAAAATAAAAACCATATCAAAAGCTTGGCTATTTTACCCTACCATTGTCATTTATCAGTAAATATCAAGATGAAATCAGCAAGAGTGGGTGTCCAGGTTTTATGGTAGTAAATATTTCACACGAGGCTCTAGAGAGAATAGTAATTATGAAAAATTTGGTGCATCTCGGTCAAAGAGTTTAGGAATTAATAGAGGAATAAAATCGAAGGGGATGGAGTGTCCAGGTTTCATGGTAGCCTATACTTTCTATAGGATTCCTAGAAAGTAACTCCTAGTTACTCTCTAGGTGCAGATTGGTCAAAAAGTTTAGAAATATAGGAATACAGACAGCAACAGGCATACTTTTTTACGCATATATATATATATATATATATATACATTAAATTAATTTAACCTAGATAATTAAAAAAAACAATTTTATATTATTCAAGAAATATCATTTCAAAACTTACATAATAAAATGGCATTACTCAATACAAATAAAAATTGATCAATCAATTATCAATATTTGCAATTAACGTAGGCCTATTTACTAAAATAAAAATTTAATTTTGTATATTTTTTATATTTTGTATTTCTAAATGAAATTTTTTCTATTTGGGCTATTTACAACTAATGTTAAGAAAAAAAAAATACTCGTGTATATTTGATAATACAGAAGAGTGACCTAACCCTGACCAAGTAACATTTTTTCTTCTTTTTTAGATTTGCGCCCTATTTTCTTGTTTGTTACAGCTGAACATTTCTTTCAGAATTACAAATTTAAAGAATGTAGGTCGATTCAGTTTTTAATCTATTAAACATAAAAAAAGTAGAAAATGCAGCAAATATATTATCATGTATTTAATACAAGTATTTAATGAATTTCGTATAATAAATAATAATTATCGAACGCAATAAATATTGTTTATTAAATATCCGAATATTATATGAACGACTCATAATATTATTCTATAGAATTATAAATACAGATCGACTCAAAAGTCGGTTAACCGCATGAATTGCTGAACAAAGCAATCAAAGAACTTTTAAAAAAGTAATTTGTACATTAAACAAGAATCTCATTTTAAACAATTCTTGAAAATAAATTTTGTAGGTAATAAGACAGAAATTTAGTTTTTACAGTAGTTAATTAACTGACTTGTGATCCACCCTGTAAATAAATTATACCTAAATAAGATACTGTTATACATAATAACTTGTACGAAGAGCTTTAAAGATGTTTGTAAAGAAATTCCAGTCAGTTACACATAATAACGATTTAAATAACAGGTGATTAAATTATAATAATGTAAGTTTAAATAAAATTTATACCGTACTGTACATAATGTCAATAATTTGCGGGTAAATTATTTTTAACATGACTACAAACTTAAATCTATATACAGTGAAAACTGCTTAGGCGACCACCTGCATTCGACGGGCACCTGCCAAAACGGGCAAAAATTTCTGGCACGGAATATTTTATCCATAGAGTCTTCGTATAAGTTACCTGTATTAAACGACCACCTGTGTAACGCGACCGCGGGCATCGATTTTTGGTCCGAAACAACATACAACACCTGCAATAAGCGACCACNGCAATTGGTTAGAAACGTTACGTTTTAGTTAAAATATAAATAAAATATTTATTTAAAATATAATAATAATAAAATATAAGGGTTGGGAATATAAGCCAACCCGAAATGCATCTGAATTAGAAATTTTTAAATAAAACGTAACGTTTCTAACCAATTGCTGTTCGTTCGTCTACCAATTATCGTTTTGGATTACAAAGACGCTACACACTGCATTTGCGAAATAACTTCATTTTTACTTCGATAAGTTTACAAGTTAGATCCATAAAAACTATCTGCAAAACAATAGATATAAATTCTGATTTCTATTCTTCCTTAAATTTTCCTCCAGCCTTCTTCCTTTCTTCATACAGCATAGGATACTCTATCGATATACTGTAAATCCCGTGCATGTATAGTTTACACCGTATAAATGTGCAATCGATGTTGTACATCCATACAGTGTAAATCTACCGTATGGATGTACGGTACCTCTTCCACTAGTTTACACTCGATGGGATATAAACTACTGGAAGAGGTATATTTGCATATATTTAATTTTCGATTGAAGCAAGTGCTCTGTTTAATGGTGTTTGGCTGTATAGTATCATATACATGTATATATACAGTGAGTGATCGGTTAACGAACAAATCGGATAACGAACACTTTCGCGAAAGATTTTTATGTTTGCACAACGAACACAACACAAGAAGAAGAACGTAAAATAATGAATACCGATTGGTCTTCCCTTGTCTTCAGGCAACAATTCGAAACTTTTCGGAGCGTGGGAGACGTCGACATTGACGCTCAACCCGGTATATACCGATCGGATAATACTCCTCTGAACTTTGAAACTCTCCATTATAATTCCAGCCGTTTATTTTTCTGACAGAAAAATTTTTTCTAGTATTCGCAAGACTGTCGGGCGGGCACTCGTTAAGTTTTGCGTCGGTTTTTATTTTCGAAAGGTGAGAGTATAATAGCAAAGAGTGGGCAGATGTCTGATGTTGCTGGGCAGTATGGCTTGAATAGGTCTACAGTAGACACAATCTTAGCTAAGAAAGATTTAATCAAGAAGACTCAAGTAGCTAAAGGACTAACGAAAATGACATCTGAGAAATAAAGAACATTGAAGAGCTCATAATGGAACCTGAAACTGATCTGACGACAGAAGAACGCCAAGAACTCTTAAATGAAGAACACCAAGAAACTCGGTGAGATATGTTTTCTTCTGAAAAAGAGGATTAATGCCGATATCTACTATTAAACATCTTTTGAAGAAGTGGGAGGTTGTCAGAACGACGGTCTTAGAATGGCATCCAAACCAGGTTGAGGTTAATAGGCTTAGGGATCTCTACAATTACAATGCTATTAATTACTTCTGAAAAATCCTGAAGAAGAGAGAAAAGCGATCGACTTTAGACAGATTCTTTAACCCCACAAACGGAAAAAACATAACTATAAAAATTCAAGACTGTGTATATATGTATTTTTATTATTACATATAAATAAACGTAGTAAGAAAGTATATAATTTTTATTTTTGGGGGTCTCCAAAACGAATTAATCAAAACCTATGGTAAATCGATAATCGGTTAGCGAACAAAGTCTTGGAACGGATTATGTTCGTTAACCGATCACCCATTGTATTACTCGTACATATGTCGTAATGTAAAGAATATTTTCTAAATAGGCATTACATTCTTTTAAATTCGAAAATATTAATGACACAAATGAAATAATAAAAATAGAATTTCTAATAATGGATATTTGCTGTAACCATGCCCAAATAGATTTTCACTTAGAACCCCAATAATTCTTGACCCGAAATAGATTTCGGGATCCAAGAGACCCAAAATTTAGTATTTCATATTTTAAAAAAATGATATGAATGGGATGAAGAATATAAAATCACTTACGCAATATGGTTCCTTCCATGATGGTGAGACGATAGTTGGACGAAATATGCTAACTGGTAAATCCGTTTCTTTAAGATATAGTTTTTCAGCGAGATTTTTTGTAAAAGAATACGTATTCGGAAAATCATCTATTAATTTTGGAGTTATGGTATCCACTAAATCAGTATCCATCCATCTGTGCGTATAAAATTATTGTCAATATGTAGTTACTAATTGTACAGAAAAGTTTTCTTTAATGCTTACTGAATAGTTCTGATAAGTTCTTCAGGATCCACTTTAGATGGGTATATAATCTCATCAGGTTCACTACGGTTACAATTACAATAAGCCGTCGAAACGTGCACCAAACTCTGATGTTTATTTTTATAAAAGTCAAATTAATTATCACATATTATCTCTATCAATATGAAATGTTCATGTATATATTTTACCTCGAGATTCCGCAGTCTTTTGCAAACTTCAATTAATCTCTTCGTACCGAGCAAATTTTGTTCCACAGCAATTCTTTTAAGTAAAAAGTAAATATATAAATGTATATGTATATTTAACTCATAAGTTAAATTTAATTAATTATAGAAATAATTTATCATACTTTAATGCTTCGTCAAATCTTACAGTTGCTGCTACATGATATACAATACTAACTTCAGAAGAAAGTAAATCTAAATCAGTTTCACTAATTCCTAATAGCGGTTCAGATAAATCTCCACTAATAATATGCAATTTTTCTCGATAATTTGGTCTTTCTTCTTTCATGCGACCGAAAACCTATAAGAAAACAACAAAAAATCACATAAATAAGTATTAATACTATATTTAATTTGCGTTTTTATTTATTGTAATTTCGGTTTATGCTTTATAAAGAAAATATAAATTAAGTTTTTAAATCAAGCAAAAATTATAAAATCAGTATTTTCATGTTTTTATAAAATTTAAACTAATAAAATTAATTTAACACCTAAATAGTGACAGTTTCTTATGAAAGTCCTCCGGGAGGCACTTTCCCTTTGGCAATTTATCTGTGTATTGCGCTGCCTTATTACATCTATCCATCCGTCTGTATGATGTTTGGTAAGGTATAGATCTATGGTAACAAGCTGGTCGCAAATTCAGAAATACAAAAGCAATTCTAGCTTATTTAAATTTGTAATTGTAAGCATCATATAAATCTGTCCCTTAAACATTAACATGACGTTACTTAAAACCAATCTGACATTTAGGTACAGAAAAGATGAGAGCATATTGCCATCGTCAAAATAGTATTTTTTAGTTATAAAATATTAGGTATGTCTTCATGTTTTAAAGCCTCCAAAATTTTCTCACTCCAAGCGTGTTCCTAAAGTGCATAATGTAGGAGCCAGTTCTCAGAAGAGTAATATGGCTACAATGTAAATTTTAGAAAATTTTAATTATTTGTTTTGATTAATTTTATTATAAATTTTGAAGTAAATTTGTTTAGATGAAACACTTCTATTTGAATTTTATTTTCGAAACAGATGTAATATAATAGCTTTTTAATGAAAATAAAAGAAAAAAAATTAAGTCTACTTATATATAAAAATGAAAAAATATATAATACGTTTGTAAATTTAATAAAAGTATGAAATATAATTTCATAAAAATATCTTATGCAAATTTTATTTATTTTCTTTTAGTAATTTGATTTTCATTAGTCAATTTGCTTATATATTTTGGCAGTTATTCATTTTGTTAGAATATCAAAATACATTTCAAATACTTGGTTCCTTACAGTTCAATTATATTGAATGAATTATACAGAACCTGTAAAGTCAATAATATTATCTTTTGCTTGTAGTTATAATTTCTCTCTATTAATTAACTAAATGCATCGAATATGGATTTTTGCTTAAAAGTTAATTCAAAAATGATAAAGAAGTAAATCTTAGTAAAAATAAAAAATTAAGCAAAAACATAAATATGTAAATTGCATTCAGTTATGAAAGTAAGCAATTGCATTTTNACTGTACGTGGCCAGCTCACGCGTCGGATAATCTTCTGATTTATTCGTGTACGCACCAGACAGAAAAACAAAAAATATCGTGTATCCACAAGCACTCCAATAAATAAATAGAATTGAAACGACACTTTGAAATGTTTTCCCGATGAAAATTAATAATAATAATAAGTTTCAATAGAAATGATAAAATGTAAATTTAATTTTATCATAACGAGTTTGCTTGAATTTCGTTTCTTCTGAGATCGCAGCAATGCGCGACGTGTAAGCTAGTAGGTCTATAAATTGTAGGCCTATAGAGTTATTCATGTAGATTGTCTAATAAATATCTTACTAGTTATGAATGTGAATATCATATGGGTTGTTAGCAGGGGGCGGCAGGGGCGGTCCGCCCCGGGCAGCACTTTTTAGGGGGCGGCAAAATTACGTTTTAGGGGTGGCAAAATTTGTCAATAAATAATAATAATATCTTGTAAGAATTTGAACCATTTTATTTCATATTTCGTCCAACTACGATTCGGACCGATTGAAATGAGCACGTAATAGTGGGAATCCGACTCGCCGTCTGGGCATATTGTGCGCAACCTGTCGACCTTTTTTTTAGCTTGTACGATTAATTCGTACTCATATATACCTCCAATATCCAATAGGGTTAAATCATCTACATTACTTGCGTTACTCCTACCCCTCCTACCCAAGTCTCCCTATCGCTAATTGATTTAGAACCAGCATGCACTGCAAATTATTCTTCATTGCAAAATGATATACGCATGCGTCAGGAACTTCTGTTCGAACAAACCTCACCTGCCGTCAGACCCTGACGGCAGGTGAGGTTTTAAAAAGTCGGCGGTTTTAAAAAGGTGGCAACACTAGCACGGAATTTTTCATTACTTATTCTGTGACGAAACTGAATTTTAGTCTTTTAAATTGAGATACCTAAATAAGGGAACGGCGAAATTTTCCTCCGCCCCAGGCGGCTGACACCCACGCTACGCCACTGGTTGTTAGGCTGTTTAAATTATATATATATATATATATATATATATATGTTACATAATATATATAATCTACATTTATTCACTTTAAGGCAAGATTAATTAACCTAAATTGTCGAATTGGTCAATTGAATAAAATTTATTTTCAAATATCGTGCAACTATGCAATACTATATCCATTTATAAACATATTTATTTACTTTTAGTCATTATTATTCTGAATTGAAAAAGTTTTTGAATAATTTCTTAAATTTAAATTACTTGTTATTTATTTATTCTTTAAATGAGAAGATTCGGGTAACATTCACACACCGTTCGATACAAATGACAATACTTTCTATGGAAAATATGAAAATATATATTAAAAATTATATTTAAGAATTAAATATGGAAAAATTCAAACAATGTTATTGTATCTTAGAGATTTTTTAACATTAATGCTTCAAAAAACTGTTATCATAAGGTATGCGTTTAAAGGAATTATAATTATAGATATTAATTAGAGTCATTAAAGTAAATATTGCTATTCTAGCTGTTTAAAAATAACCATTTAAAGTATTTATGTGAGATTATACATTTGCATCATATATTCTCTAGGAAAATAATGTAAAAAAATCCAGCAACGAGTTGTGTAACTTTTCCGGCAAAACATTTAAAATTATTTGTGTTATAAAATTTTATTTAAAAATTTTTTGTTATTAATTATTATAAAGTGGCAAAAAGCTTAAAATTTTTTTGAGGATGAGTTTTGTAAAGAATTCCATTGCTAATAATGAAGAAGATTCTATTGCTATCAGAATTCTAAATGCTACATAGGCGATATTTTGCTTTGTTTTTGTTTAATAGTTCTTTGATGTCGGTTTTTCTTACGTTCGGCCTGTGTCGACTATGTAAACCATGTACATTCTTCTGACTGTGTCCAGCGGTGTCGGGTGAATAAAGAATAGTTTGTCTGTCTATCTGTTTGTCTGCTACTGACGATATTTGATAAAAAAAATTGCCAGGACAAAAGTTTTTAAAAATTTATAAAATTTAAGAAAATTCTTTAAAAGACTACAAAAAGTGTATCTTCTCACTTGTCCCTGCTACTAACGAGTAAAATCTTCATTAAGTCCAACCCTACTCGAGATACGAAATATGACCCCTCTATCTCCCCATCTCCTGGCCTTTAAGCATAAAAATTTACTAGCATCAATACCTCTAATAAACAAACCTGCCTGCAAAATTTCAGCAATTTTTGACATGCTTAAGAGTTATTAAGGCTTCAAATTATGTAAACAGAATCGCCCCAAATACACACTAACATCCATATATAAAGGGAAAAAACTAACTTTTTTACATTTCTGGACGTATCAAGGTCCCCTGAGTCAAAAAATGTATAAACCTGGGGGTCATTTTTTGACCGATTGCCATACTTTATTTCTCTTTGTTATATATAAAGTAAAAGTACAATCAGACTAATCAAATTAGTACGCTAATGCCACAAACTGTATGTATTCGTGTAAAATGCATTATGTAAAAAAATTGTATAATAGTGAATCTCAAAGATATATCAAAATTTTTCCTTATAAAAGGTTAATTTAAATAAATGCTATTACTGTACTTAAATATGCAAGATTAGTTAATTTACATATTTAGATATTTTGTAGATACTTTATAAAATACAAATTGTGCTAGGTTTTAAATCTATTCTTATAAGTTTAGCTAGCGTCTCTTGTTATAAAACGGACAACATTTTAATATAATAAATTTCCCAATTTTAACATCAATACTTACTACTTAACATCATCTTTCCTTACAATTTTTTTGTAAGTATTGATGTTAAAATTGGAAAATTTATATTAAAGAAAGATATTCCTTCCTTTCAATTTTTTATTACAAGTATTGATACATACATACAAAGCTATATAGGCCTACGTACACTATAACTGTATGTATATATACCTGTATATACAGAATATGTATGTATGTATCGCGTATTGTGAAGATGTAACAGTCGAATTGAATGGTTAGTCACATTCATATTTTATCTAAAACATGGCTCTAAAAGTTTGTAAACCAGACTTTTTTTATTACCAAAATACAGATCAAATTCCACGTAGATAGCTTAAATTCAGTTACCTAATAATTATGTTTCAAATTTATATTGTTGTTATATAGCTAATTATAAATGGTTATTCTGTTTCCAAACTGCTGTAATGTGACATTTCTTATGAACTGAATGTGATCATTTAAAATTCCCTCACAACTTTCGAAATTTTCCAACAATAAGACTACATCATCGGAATAGTGGAATGTTGTCCTTTAGATAAAAGTGTATCAGTAGTTTTTTTTCTATCATCGTTTATCCTCATTTATGATTATTCGAATTTAAAAAATAACGCGATATTCGTGTATCATTACAATGTTCATCATATTCAACTAATTTTATTTTAATTAGCCTAATAAATTCATATATTTTAAAAAAATATTCTCTAGAATGTTTCGTTAAAGTAGCGTTATAACTTATTTAAAAAGTTTAAATAATGTTAGGTAAAATTTTAAAGATATAACTATTAATTTTAGAGCAATTTGTATGATTATTTAGTTATTTATATTTTAGATTCCAACCTATCTTAAACGTATTCAATATACTTAAAAAATTAAATTATTTCTTAATTATTTTTAATGTTATAATTATATTTTATTTACCTTAAATTTTAATATTGTGTTACACATTTTATCTTTAAAAGATAGACAAATTTAAAACTATTTAGAACTATAATGAACACAGGTTATAAATATAGTGAAGGTAAGCTAATAATGGAAGTGACTTATCGTTGTCTATCCTATTATATTTTTCAATTCAATTCAAGGATTTAACTCAGATGATAATGGTAATGGCCTAAATTTGACTATTTTTTTATAATGTTAATAACGGAATAAAATAAAAAAGAAACATTTATATAAAATAAAAATTTGTCTTTTTAAGTATGAAATTAAACCTTTACAGACAATTTATCCAAAGTTCAGACTCTAAAGGAGATTAGAATTTGCTTCTAAATCAATTATTAGCTAAATAATTCTTTCTTTTGCGTAAATTATTCTATAAAACTAATAAAAATAAAGCATTTTAATTCCAATACTAGCGATGAATAATACATTTTTCTAGAATTAGCATTGAGGATTAGAATTTAGATTAATTTATCATAGATTAATTAAAATTGCTATATTTACAAGAAAAGGATAATAAAATTTCACAATGTAAACGAAAAATAAAACATTTCATTGACATCACTTAACTTCTGAAATAAATATATTTAGAAAATTTAATTATTATATATTTAAATTTAAAAAATAGAAATATAAAAAGGGGGTAAAAATACTTATAATTAATCGTGATTAAAGTAAGAGGTTGCTTACCTGAGTTTCTTAAACAAACAAAGGGAACACAAAATAAAATCATGTAAAGGAGGCTTTCACTTTTAAGTCGCAGAACCTTAAGACACGCTTTCCGATTTGTTAATTATTAACCACGTGAGAACGAATAATATTGCGGAATCAACCTAAATTATTATGGATTTCATGGTTTAATAAGATGTGAAGTAACGTATCTCAGTTTTTTTTTTATAAACATGAATTTCAAAAATTTATAGGTCTAGCGAATAACAGTGTTTATTTTTAAAAAAAATTATTTATAATACAACTAGAATATTTTAATTCGTGTTTACTGATATCAAAAAGTTACATCATACAAGACAGGAGCGCAAACTTTCTATTCTGGCTCATATAAACAGAAAGTGTTTCAATGTTATCAGAAATATAACAGAAAAAATTTATTTATTTATTTTATAAATAAACTAGTTAACTTTAATAAAAATAAATTAATTAACACATAAAATATAAATATTAAAAAATCCTGCACTCTCACTAGCATTTTTTGCGCCTCTCTTGGATAACACCATAATGTTTGGAATAAATTATATTATATTATTTAATGATTAAAATAAATATTTAAAAATGGACGGAAAATAAGCCATTTGATACTGTTTAATTTTAAAACAAAATATATCTAAGGTATTTAATTATGACCAATGTAGGTCTAATTGTTCAATGAAAATTGAAATACGTATACTTTTATAATTTTTAAATGTTGTGGCTTTTTAAAATGAAGGTTTGTGTGTATAGGTTTGATAAACCATATCTGTAAAAAATAATCTGTAATTTTTCTGAGAAGCATAAGAAATAGTGAATAAGTGAAAGGAATTTTCCTGTATATAACTTTTCCTTTTTCAATTTTCTATAAGTTTTACAGTCCAAAATACATAAATTAATGTTATCATTATCAATTCCTGTACTTAATTCACATTTATTGATAAGAATTGATGAATTTTTCACTATTTTATATGTTTAAACCGATTAAATATTCCCGAGTTAATGATTTATCTTAAAATTAATGTGAACTTTAGATAATATAGAAAGGAAAAAAGAAAATCTTCAAGGTTACATTAAAACCCGGAGTAATGGATGGTCCTTCTTTATAGTATGAAAAATTTTATAAATAAATTAATTATATAGCGATTTTGAATTTTTATAATATATTAAAATCATTAAAAATGTGTCTTTAAAAATAAAAAATAAAAATTAGCATTTCGGATAAAGTTTTTTCTTCCTCTTTGAAATTCTTACAATAATTTATTACTGTATAACACGCTAAAGAACACTTACAATAAACTATATACAGTATTATTAATAATTATTTTACAATCTAAATTTTCAAAATATTAGCTATAAAAAGTTTTCAAATTTCGCAAATATCGTCCGTGACCCGTTAAAACCACGCTTACTTTGTCCTAGTTATCGAGAGAACAAATTTTATATAGCACACGTTGTTTAGAAGTCTTTCACGAATCCTTATAAAAATGATAAAAAGATTAAATTCCAGAAGTTTAATAATAAATATTTTTAAATTAATGAAACAACATTTATATTATTTAACAGGAAACATTTCTTTTCAGGTTATCTTTATTAATTTTGTAGACATAAAAATAATCGAATTAAATGTTAAACATTCTAATTTAGATTGTAAAAAAATAATAAAATATTTTTATGGATTATCGTGTAATTATCTATAAAAAATGACAATTTAAAAAAATTCTAAAAATTTCTTCAAAAAATTTAATATTATTATTTGTAACAAAATGATAAATATTCTATAATATATATTAATAAATTATCATTTCAATATGAACAAGGACAACATTTTAAGATAGTTTATTGTAATGTGCTACTATTAAATGTTAAAGAAAATTATTATGACAATAAAAAAATAGAATTGAGAAATAAATATTTTGCACAATGTAAATTTCCTTTAAAATAATAACGTCTTTCATGTAACGGCGTAATGCACTGTTAAAGTGCATTCTAAATAAAATAATGCCTATTATTTGCATTATACAAAAGAAAATGTTAATATCGAAATGTATTATATTCATTCTAACTATACTCTATTGATAAAACTTTTAACAAATATACAGTCGAACCTCCAATAACGTCCACCTTTATCAATAGCTATTTTTTAGGATTATTATTTTTTAAACAAAAATGCATACAAAATAACCTCCAAACAACGGCGATTTCTTATGTTACCATCAGTAACCGTTGTCCACAATTTTGATTGTGTAATCAAGTTCGCTTATTTCGATAGTTAAGCGATTGAAAGTATTTATTAAAACGCTTCTAATGTTAATAATTTTTATGAGAATAAAGTCAAAGAAAAGCATATAAATGTATTTTCAGTCATTTCCTGGCTGTTATATATAACGGAGGGAAAGTAGAGCGATGGGTCAGAAGATAATTCCCCAGGATTTTTACATTTTTGGACTCAGGGGACCTTGAAACGTCGAGAAATGCAAGAAAAACAAACACAAATAGACACACTAACATTCATACGTATGGATATTAGTGTGGATGTTAGTGTGTCTATTTGTGTTTGTGTTTGTGTGTGACACGATTTTGTTTATTCACTTGGAGCTTAATAACTCCTACGTCTTTTGTCAAAATTTTCTGAAATTTTGCAGGAAGGTTTGTGTATTAGAGAATTGACGCTCTTAAATTTTGGTGGTTAAAGATTAACAGTCGTGTGTCATATCTCGAGTTGGTCGGATTTAAGATTTTATTCGTTATTAGTATTTACAATTCTTTATAAAACTCATATCTATCCTCAAAATTAAGTTTTTGCTATTTTATAATTAATAATATAAAAGTTTTAAATAAAATATCATAACAGATGGCGTCACATACAATTTTAATTTTATTGCTGGAAAAGTTACGTAACTAGTTACTGGATTTTTTTAATCACTAAGATTTCGGTCTGACATAGTTGATATCAATATCAACGTCACCACCGTAATAGAAAATTGTCAAAGTCAATTTAGAGTACTATATTAGCAGAGTCATCATACGGTACTAAGTTATAGAAATAAGGTATTAAAGAATTTACAGGTAACCCCCGTATAACACGGCACTTCTATAGCACGGATTCACTCTAACACGGTTCGAGAATTGGTACCATCCCCCGTATAACACGGTACTTTTATAGCACGGATTCACTCTGACACGGTTCGAGAATTGGGTAAAACCCTCGTACAACAGGAAATGTAATAAATTTTTACATACTTAAGTAATAATAGTTCACGAAAATTATTATTTTCGTGAACTATTAGTACTTAAGTATGTAAATTTTCTCTTCTCGCCTTCTGTCGATACACGTGGTCCTTCTCGAAACTTGTTTCAATGTTGCCAGATCGCGACGCTTCTGCTTCTGATGTTGCCGAATGTTTTTCCCTTATTCCATATTTGCTTTATTCTTCATAAGTTCTTAGCACCATATAAGGAAATTTATAAAGACCTAGAAGCAAGCAATCTAAAATTACATACATTTTGCAAAAGGTAAAGCATGGATCTGAAGATAATGCAGAAAAATGCTCAGAGGATAAGGATAACTTGCCAAAAAGAAAACGCTCTCGGTTAATTAATAGTGTTTTTAGTGATGACGAAGAAAACATTGTTTAATTTATAATAATATGTATCACTTAAACAATATTAATGAAGATATTTATCTTAATTATGAAAATATACTAGCATGTTTTTTAATTTTTGGAACCTAACCGTCCTTTTCGTATTAGTTCTTTGTTTCGTATAACACGGATTCGCATAACACGGCAATTTTTTTGGAACGTAACTACCGTGTTATACGGGGGTTACCTGTATTAATATTAGTAACAAATATTTCAACTTGTCCTTTAGTTCAAAGCCCAGCTATGGCCAAGTAAATTAAACCACTAAACACAAGAAGCATATTGACTACAGAAAGGATTTTAATCCTTTATTGGTTGGCATATTGATCAATATGCCAATCAATATCAATAGTAAAAATAAGTGTAATAAGCTCCTGAAGTGTAACAAGGACGAAATGAAAAGATATTTTTACTTTATTGCAGTGTTTTTAATTTATTTTATCAATTTTAACTAAATCGGCCTGAAGTTTTTATCAATAAATAATGATAAAATTATTGATGGAAAACTCCTGAAAAAGATTTTATGAGCTACATTTTTATTAGATTAATATTTGTGCCTTGAAAGAATTATTTTTAACGTTCGTAGTTTACGCGATTGCTCAATTATTAAACGTTATAAAGAAGATTTTTATTAATAAATTGTATCCACACAGTGGTACATAATGAAACGAAAATATTGAGCACTTTTGTTTTGTAATAAAGAGTTTATCGATTTAAAATTAGATTAAAAAATAGATTTAATCTATATAAAGATATTGTGAAATATTAATAACTGGATAAATAGGAAACATGGAAGTCACTTTTTATGTATTAATTATAATAGAAATTGTTAAATAATTTCAGTAGTAAACAAGATAATCCGTTCTTCGACTTGAAAATTATATCAACTATAAATGTAGAGAATAATAGTTTAGTTTGATCGGATACGGCAACGCAACACAAGGGCAATCTGTCAAGGAGAATGCATCCCGGGAGGAATTTCTATGAGAACTGACCCCTATTTAGATGTTAGGCACGTGAAGAAAAGTCGGAAAACTCCACATAGCCAGATCGCTGTTAAGGCATGAACCCGCGACCAATTACCACTGTATAGTAGTTTTATCCAGTGGGCTAGTAGAGCTGAGTAGATAAAACTGTGGAACAGAAGCGGAGAATAATATAGACTAAAGCTTTCTATTTTTTGCATTAACGAATCCTTTTGGTTAGTTTTGGAATAGAGTACTTTTCCTGTCGTAATAACGCTAAAAAATTATGAGACTAATTGACAGCTGGTCGACTGTTAACATTGACCTAAATCTATAAAATATAAGTCAAATATGCATTAAACAATTTTTTTCAGCACAAATTTCCATCTTATCTGAGACAATTATGATTCTGACCATTTCGATTAATCCAGATCCCACTGTATTACAAATATATTTTGAATACTTCAAAAATTCAAACGACTATTATTATTTTTTCATGCTATTTTAAGTTTTGCATAATTTATTCCATGTTAATTTTCAGATAAAAATAATTCTACGTTTAAATTTTTATCTAAATTATTAACTAGAAAAATTGCATTTGTAAATGAAATTATAAGTTTAAAAATAATTAGCATACCACGTGACTATATATTTAATCTCTCTTAAATTAAGCTTAGCAAAGTCAATTAAAATAGTATTAATAATAACAGAAAGAAAACAATAATAACAGAAAGAAAATTAAAATAAATGACTGTCTTTAAATTTCTTGATTTATAACAAAAAAAAAAAAAAAAAAAAAATTTATAAAACATGTCTGTAATGCTCAAAATAGAAAAAAACTTAATAATTCACCTACAAATGACTCTTAATTTTGAGAAATATAAAGGTAAAAACTAATTTACCTTGACTTAATGAACACTAATTCAATTTGATTTAAAAAAAATATTTAATATAGTTAAATTATTCACGAAATTTGTGCCTGTTTTTATGGACAACGCTAAAAATTAGGTTAAAGTGGTCATTTATTAATATAATGGGATAAAACTGTAAATCAGTTATTTTGTATCAAAACATTATCCATTTTAAATATAAATTAGCATCCTATCTTATAGGATTTAATAAATGTTAATATAATTAAGTTAATATAGTTAAGTTTTGTATTAAATGTCGGATACAGGAGAAAATGATTTTTAATGATGTTTTATAGCTGTAATTTTAGAGGTAATTCATAAATATTTAAATGCCTCTTAAAAAATTCAACAATAAGTTGCATAAGTTGGCAAAAAGTTAAAATTGTCTGGCGCCATCTGTTGTGAGATTTTATTTAAAAATTTTTTATATTATTAATTATTATAAAGCGGCAAAAAAACTAATTTTAAGGATAAAGAGATTTGAAAAAATATATATATTGTAAATGCTAATAACGAATAAAATGTTCATTAAGTCCGACCCCACTCGAGATAAAATACATGACCCCACTATCTTCTTACCCTCGACCTTTAACCTCCAGAATTTGATAGCATCAATGCTCCTAATAAACAAACCTCCTTGAAAATTTTTAGAAACTTTCAGCAAGAGGTTCGGGAATTATTAAGCTTCAAAGTGGATGAACAAAATCGTGCCACCTACCAATACACACAATAACATTCCACATACAGAAAAAAACCACAACTTTTATTTTGCATTTCTTGACATTTCAAGATTCCCCGAATCTAAAAATGTAAAAATCTTAGGGGTTATTTTTTGATCGATCGCCATACTTTTCCTCTGTTACATATAAGAGCCGAGAGAGTACTGTAATTAAATTCTGTCTTTAATATTTAAAATATTTACTGACGTTCAGAGAAAGTGTGTATATATACAGTTGCTAATTAAATGCATTTTTATCCTATTAATACATTAACTTAAATTTACTTTTACACCATACTAAACCGAGAGAGGATTTCTATCTATCATTAACAATTATAAACTACGGAGCACTCACGTATTTTTAAATAAAGTACAAGAACATAGTTGTTAAATATAATTGTATGTAGGTGCACGCCTACTGTTTAAAAATATATCACCAATAAGTCATTAAGATGTACAGTATTTCTTAATAATGATTTATTGATAATATATGCTTAAGTTTGCCCACTAGTGACCGAGTGAATAAACAGTTCGTGTGCTTGAGCTTGACCAACAGGGTGACCATGTAGAGTTTTCTGGGTTTTTTTCGTGTGCTTAATCCCAAAATAGGATCTGTTTTCCATAGAAAGTCCTCCCGGGAGCCATTCCCTCTTAGCAGATCGCCCAAGTTGCGTTTCTTTATACAATCAATTAACGTTCTAATCAAAGAATCATTTCATTGATTCATATTGGGGAAAGTATTAGGCAGATTTTCATTCATAAAATAGATTTTCAATCATATTCATAAAAAACCTTCAGCAAATGCTCACTGAATATGATGTTAATTTCTAACGAAAAAATGTAATACTTACGTAATCTTCAACCTGCATTTTTAATAAAATTAAAAATTACGAATTAGAGTAATAATGATTTTGAAATATTAAATAAAATTTTATTTTATAGACAAAATATTTTCCATGTAATTTCACTTAACATGAATCTAGATTTCAACATAATTATGTAATTTTGACATTATAAAAAACAATTCTTCTGGTATTTTGAAGAAAATGAATTGAAAGTGCTTAACAAGTACAAAGAAATGATTATGATAAATACAATTTAACTGCGAGAAATTCTTAAAATACGTCAAAATAGTCTGAAATTACTGTCAATTAATACAGTCGAACCTCCAATAACGGCCACCTCTAAACGGCGGCCATTTTTCAGAATCGTTTTTTTAACGCATACAAAGTAACCTCCGAAAAAGGCTATTTTTTACGTTTTCATCAATGGCTGTTATTTAGAGATTTGGCCGTATATAGAACAATTAAGTGTTTATATTAATAGAAATTTGGCCATAATATTAATGTATTATCTTTTTATTATCTATTAATATGTAAAGAATAATTTAGTAACACCTTGAAATACCTGTAATAATGAATATCAATATATATTATAAAGGTAAGTGTACAATGTGCGTACCGCTAAAACTCAAAAACGAGTCCCGGTACGATCAAGTGAGTTATATGATGTGATAGCCCTCTATCCCCCATCCATTAAGAAGGTTCCCGTTTTTACCTGAAGGGCGTGCTGTTGAAGATATAAGGGCTGGAAGTTTCGCCCTCTAGAAATTTCTAGAACAGTCCAGAACATTCGAGAGTATTCGAGAGCATTCCACAACATTCCAGAATGTTCCGGGATGTTCTGGAACGTTCGGGAACCTCCCGGAACATCCTAGATTATTGTGGAACATCCCAGAACACTCTCGAATGTTGTGGAACATTGTGGATTATTCGAAACCTTTTTTGTATGGGTGGGACTACCCATTAGTAGGGGTATATAAAGCAAGATCTGTTGTGGGTTCAAACGTCAGTTTCTTATCAGTGACGAAGGGAAGAACCGAAAAAGAAGTGAAGATTCCAAAGTAGTGCAATGAGTGAATAAAAACAGTGACTGAATATAAATCGTAAATAAACTGTGAAAACTGTGTAAAGTGTACTTAGTGTATTTGTTAATAAAAAGTAGATTTGATTTATATTTTATACAATGCCCAAACTTAAAAGAGGAGGAGCACTTGCCAGTTCTGAATTTTCTTTTGAATATTACCAGGAATTTTTTTTTTAGTATTAAAGTTGATATCGTCGATAATATTACTTTTAGCTGCCAAAATTGCCACTCCGAATAATAATAAGAACCGCAGAGCCCAAACGATTATGAGTTGAAGATTGAAATTTGGTACACAGTTAGGATACGTCACGAGAATGTACACTAAGAAGGGATTTTTCGAAATTTTCCGGCGGGGAGAGGTTGGTAACACTTTCCCGCGGGGGAAGTGTTAACAATGGAAGTGGTTAAGTAACAATTGAAGTGTTAAGAGAAAGCGGCGTGCAAGATTTACAGGCGCAAATGCGGTTTTTTGCATTTTTGCGAGAAATCGAACATTTTTAGACCCATCTAAAACTTTTCTAATTAGTCTGGAAACAGGGCAACCTAATTCTTGCATTCTGAAAAACGGGTAAGATTGGCTATAATGTAATTTTAATCTTAATCTTAAATGTTTTCGAATAGTCGAGGACCGTTATGTGTGAGTAGTGGGTATGGCTTTTGGAGACGTGTGACGCACATGCTTCAGTTGATTTTTCATAAGTAAAAGTGTACAAATAACAGAAAAAAGTAGACAGTGAAAAGTGAATAGTGAAGTGTAAAAAGTAAAAATAAAAAAACAATGCCAAAGCGTAAGAAAGAACTTTTGCGGTCTCGAATCATATCTCAAAGGCAAAAGATGGCGCGGAGAAATGAAACCACGGAAGAAAGAGAAGTACGTCTAACATTGCTACGAGAAAATTATCAACGAAACAGAAATAATCAGACAGAAGAGCAACTGAAAATTATAGGGAAATACATCGTATCAGAGAAAGATTATGTAGAGGAAGAGAAACAGTCTTTTATATACAGTATATAAAAAAACTATATTACATATAAATGTACGAACAAATAAAAACCCAGCGAAGCGGGTACTTGCAGCTAGTAAAATCATAAATGGATTGGACAATGTGATCCGAAGTCATACGAAATCAAAATAATAGTATAATCGGAATAAATTATATCATTTGATAATATCAGATGATATAATCATTACTCAATATATTTAATATAACTACATTAGCCTCAGTGCCTGACTTACTGACTCACTGACATAAAACGTTTAAGTAGAAGCACACTTCTTATAGAAAAATGGAATAGTACAGTCGAAAGAGGACAACGATTATGTTAGAAAAATTCTCTCAAAAAGTTTGAGATACCAGGGATTAAAGTTTAGCCATTCGTAACTGTATAAAAGAAATGGCGTCTGTAAGATTTCTTTACGGGTTATCTTCTTATTTTCGAGGAGTTTTTCTATTAATACTTTTAAATTACTGTAGATTGTTTTGTTTCCTTAATATTGGTTGTTTCTACATCAAAACTTTTAATATATAATGTAGGTCAGGGATGGAGAACATTTTCAATCTGCTTTCCAAAGTAGGCATGTTAACCTTATAAAAACATTTGCGTGTGTATTAAAGTACAATTTCTTTTAGATAAATCAAGTGAATATAATTGAATTTGAATACATTTTAAAAAAATTAATAAAGAAAAATATAATTATAAACTGGGTTATATTGAAAAGTAGAATAAGAAACCGAAATTGAGAAAAATTGAAAAAGTAAAAAACAAAACCGTACGATTTGTTGCGTGCCAGGCAAATTTTTTAGCCTGGCACACAACAAATAGCCTGGCTAAATAATATTTAGGCGTATTATAGATTTATTCAGATGTTATCAATTCGACCATGTTCTGTTATATGTTTCGGGACTTACTACTTACAAAAACATTAAACTACTGATAACAATATCCATGGTTATAATAAATGGATTTCACTGTATCCAATCGATTTTATTATAATATAATAAAAAAACAACAATTCTAAACAATTCTCAGCGCCACAGATACATACATAATATGTGTGTGTATCTGTGGCGCTGAGAATTGTTTAGAATTGTCAGTTTAGAAATAAAATTCATTTATTTCATTATGATACATAATGTGTATGTATCACAATGAAATCGTTTTTATTTCGTACAATGTTTTGATCGGCGCTGTTTAGGATTGATTGGGCTGCAATTTGAAAAAAATTGTAGAACTATAAATCCCACTGTTTTCCGTCTGTCCGTGTGTCTTTCCTGAATCTCAGGAACGGTGTTAGATAAATAAAATTCAAGATTAGGTGTGGAAAGATTTCATCCAGGAGGTCCTGATTAACATATATCAACTTCCGATGAGAATCCGAAAATCTAAAGTCAAGTTATTTTAATTAAAAAATTTTCCCTGAAAGCAATTAATAGATGAACGGCATGACTCTTGTTAAAGGAAAAGTATGATGTACAGGGGCAAGACACTACAGTACTAATTTGACAAAATTAAAATTAAAATATCTGTTATTAACCAAAAATTGGTTCTCTAGCGGGTAGTATTTGTTCGGTCGAGTACCGAGGTAACATTGTATTTGATTAACGCGATTTTGATATACGCGGTAGTAACGCGGAATTAATAAACTTCATTAATCAAAGGATACCTGTACAAAAATGTAGAGAAATATATATACTGTATACAGTTATTTTCTTGCATAATGTACGTACGATGCCCATTTTTTCAGCTTGTATCTTCCCTTTTCATAGTATGCGGATGCCGCTGCTTAAATCTATAATACTTCTTTTTAGATAAGTAGAATTAGTCAGAAGTAGATAAGTTTTTGTTTGTGTTTTTCATAATAAATCATTTATTTAAAAAAATATATATAAATATTTCTTTTATTTCTGTCTACACTTAATTAATTCTATAAAAGGTCAATAGATAACGGTAATTATTCATTAATAAATTCTTCACTTAAAAAACCTTAATTTTATTTGAATAATTATGATAAAAATTAAGATATTATAATGGCAAGTTTGATTTAAACTTATTTATTGTACTATGTTTATTAAATTTTGAATACAGTACAGTCGAACTTGCAATAACAGCGATCATTTTTCGTTACTGTCAGAGCGTTGTTCAGAGGGTTGACTGTATTAGAAACGAAGACCTTTCTACGCTCGTATATTTTAAATTGATAGGGATAGAAAAAATTAAATGAATTAAGCTGGTATCAACTACAAATCGACTACCAGGTTGATTGCGATCGATATTGTGTATACATTAATACACATATCAAAACCAATTATTTGCCCCATGCCAATACAGATTTCACTTACTCGCAGTATTCCCCTTCTTTCCACTTTCTTAGCACTGAGAGGGCCTTTTTATCACACAATACCCTGGCCGAACCCACAATGAGTTAAATAAAGCCATGACTTTAACTTCTAATTTAAAAAGTAAAATCATTACTTTTTATTATTACTGGTCTTTTCTACATAAGTTTTTTATATTGTTTTATTTTTAATATTTTTTCGTAAATAATTTTGCTTCTTCAAATCATTTAGAATTTAGAAGCACCCTCTTGGACCGGCTCAAAATTATACAACAGAGAAAATTTCTCAAATCTATGAAATATGTTTTAGTAAAATTAAATGTATATACATGTTTAAGTTAATAAATATTCTCATTTTACCATGTATGATGTTACTATGTATGATTTTACTATGCTCTTTAATATGTCGAGTATGTTTCGATACATATTCCACACATTAAACAATCTTCTAATGTCATATTTGACAAATTTGTATCTGGTTGTATTTTGTGTTCACATTTAATATATTTTTGAAATTATTATAATACCATACAAAGTTTACAAAATAAATGTTATTGATATATTCTTCCTATCTTAGCGTCGTGACATAGATTCTTTCCATCTAGCGAGCGCTATGAGGATCTTTCGTCGAGTCTATTGTGAGTTCGACCAGATTAACACTTTGTGTATTTTTATACATGATCAAATTGGATTGTAATTTTATTTAAATTGTATTAATTATTTTAGTTATAGCTAAATATAAATTATTATGATGGAGAGGAATGGGGACCGGACATAAAGCAGGCAGTCTACTTGTGAAAATTTCTTAGAAAAGTCGTACTCGAAGTCATTTTGCTACCTGTGTTTTATTTATGGGTTTGATACACTTTATTATAGATTATATAAAAACAGTTTGCGTTACGGTTATATTTTACGTATATTAAATTTATCCGTTAAACCTATAAAAACTTAATACACGAGTACTTTCATTTATGCGATATATTTATTATTTATAAATGATTGCTCGAAATGGTATTTAAGTACGATTCGAAAATAGTGACACAAGCGATAGACGCCATGTTTAAAGGACACTATGCAATGAAATAAATACGTCAGGTGCAGGCAAGAGGAAAGAAGTCAATGCCCTAGTAAAGAGAAGTACCAGGAAGTCTGGTCGTAACCAATGTTAATTATAAAACGTGACTCAAAGGAAAGAAAACAACGTTCGCAGCAAAGTTCAAGGACAAATCGTTTTGTTTTTCTCGCCAACGAATACAGAGATGAAAACGGGGACAGTTTGTGAATGTCTTTAGAACCGGCAATGAATGTTACTATGTCTCGAACAAATTTTTGATGATGCTTTCTGATTAATGGTGGTTTTTTTTTTGTCTCCGTCGGATACTTTTCTTGTAGAAATGAACGTTTAATTTTGCTTGTCACTTCTCTGAAACGACGCTAAAGATTATTTTGGTAAGTTTATGTATTAGCCATATATATATATATATAAGTTTATAATTTCGTTTAATTTTAGAATAAAAATCTGATTGAAACGTGAATGAAATCTTTGATAGTTCAATTACAATATTGTCATATACAGTAGCCTATATTCAGTGAATAATTATATTAATTTTTTCTAAATTAAAATTAACTATTTTTCTTCAGAATATGTTTTAAGCATTATAAAATATAAAAATCAACAAATTTCTTGTATTGCACTATATTCAATTAAACCTTTGCAATTGTTAGCATGTAAACAATTTTTACTATTGTTAAGACTTGAAAAAATAAAATAAATATATAATAAAATAAAATAAAAAGGAAGGACTCTAAAGATTATTTTATTAAGATGTTCGTTTATCGTATTTAATCGGGTCGTGATACTATTTGCAAGGGATAAAGATATAACAGGTTTTATTGGATGACCTACATCAATATCGTTTATTAGTGTCCTCAAGCGGATCTTAATATTATCACATAATTTAATAATGATATTTGAAGAGTTTGTGACCGAGATAAATCTGTACATTATTATATTGAACGAGTCTTTCTCACAATAATAATATTTTAATGAGACAAATTCAATATGTATTTTTAAAATCATTAACTAAATTAGTGAGAATAAATCTGGACATTTGATTGTTTTATTATGTTAATTTATGCTTTTATTGATGCATAAGCCGTAACAAGCCAAAGTAAAATGAATATCTGCTTATTCTTTCTGGTGATATACACTAGTTATATATAAATTAGGTCCTCTCAGATGGCGAAGTGGATCAGAGTAGTTTAATTAATTTAAATCTTTTTCAGGCTTCCAATCAATATCGTAACCGTAAAGAAGCCCCTTACCCTATTAAATAAATAAAGTACATTAAAAGATATGAATGTGATAAGCGCACTTTTACATATATATATAGAATATTCAAGAATTTACTCTTCATCCATAACACTCTAGTGGCTATATCCAAAGTGGTACACTACTGTCTCTAAGATATTAAAAAGAAAGACAAAACAGGTTAGAAATGTATTATATCTGACAATAGGTGTTTTTTTAATTTACTGGAAATATAATGGCATGTATAATATTTAATTACAATATACATAATTATACATATAATCATGTATAATTATGTAAGTTATATTAATATTAATTATGTATGTTGTAATTAATATTATATACTGACAATTGTATAATAGTTGGTAACAAATGTTTTTGTTTCCTTATGCTTGATACAAATAGAAAGTTTTTTATCGCTGAATTGTACATATCCCTGCATTATCACTTCGAATACGTTTTCAAAATTTTATATTGTATATAAGAAGTATTCATATTTTAATATTATTTACAATATGTAGTACTTATTTCTACTCTCAAAATAACATTTAACGTGTATCGTGACGTAACAATCGAAGCATGGAAACTTTTAGTATTCAATGTTGGCAATTTACACTTGTTCTGTATTGCCAACGGTCAATAAATGTAGCAATTTTAAAATACTTTAATACAGATTAATAGAAATATTTTAATTAGAAATTTTGAATTTTTAAATGGATATTTTTGTCGACATTCCCCAATAGTATCCAATTATTATCGGTTGTAAAAATAACATGAATAATCGCAATAAGGTGGCCATTCGCAGTTTAAGGATGGGAGGGAGTGGGTTGCGAAAAGTATATTATGTACACGATGGAGAGGGAGCATTGTCTACGTGGATTTTTATGATATTAGTGTAGTATTAGCATACGAATTTGTTCTTGTAAGCCTACTTTCTAGTGATATGAATAAATTGTCAGTTAGAAAATATTTGCAGAACTTCTTAGTCATTTCTTCAATATGTGAGGGAGATCCATGAATTATTGCATACGAAGTTAAAAGAAAGGAGATTTTCCAAAAGAACGTCGCTGTACATCGCAGATGGGGTCAAACACGGCTCAAAAATTTTACACGTAATTAATTAATGGAATGTTTCTAACTACATCAACACAGTACTATATTTCTCCATTGCAGATTAGTACTAAAGCTTTTAACAAAACGTGATATCACAGATTTGTACGTGAAGATTGAAAAATTATTTCGAAATGAATTAATTGCATTTATTAATTAATGCAATATTTATTATTATTATTATTATTATTAAAAATAATAAAGTACAGAAGTCATTTTTAGGAGAGGACGAAGCAACTTCGGCACGATAAGAATAAGTTAAATTTTTTGTAACAAATACTGCTATAAACTGAAAGAAAAGCGTTGTTTATTGTCTACCAGAATAAAAATTTACCATAGAACTGGTTAAGATCAGTTTGTTTGGAAATAAAAATAATCATAATAATAATAATAACTTTATAAAAAGATAGCAATTGCCGAAGTTGCCCCCATACCAGGGGCAACCTCGGCAACAGTAATGGGGCAAGATAGGCAGGTATATAAATTTGTGTTATTAACAATGTATAAGTTGGAAATGTATATATAAATTAATTACAAAAAAAATCAAACAGATAATAAATGAAAACATCCTAATGCAAGTTAAAAGCAATATAAATGAATTAGCGAACTCAAACAGTAGAAATGAAATATGCTTAATAGCAAATTGTTTATGCCCTACACATATCATAAATAAATTAAACCAACTCATTTTCCACATCTGTACAGCCACGAGCCCACAGTTCACACTTGCAGCACATAATCCACTTTTCCTGAGTAGTTCCATATTGTTTATTGCAATATATGCAATAATTATTTTCATCATCATTTTCTGGTTCTTTAGGACTTTTCTGCCTCTTTTCTTTAGTGAACTTCGAATCAGATTTCTCCAAATCCATTGCCCTTCTTCAAGTTCCTGATTTTTTAACTTTAGTCTTGGCTTCTAATGTGGCTTTGTATGGTGATCCAGTTATTTCTTCTGCTTGTTGTTGTTTGCGGCAAAATCAAGCCATAGCAAAATCGACCAGGAACAAGATCGGCAACACTGTAGAAGATGCTCCATAGTCATGATTTAGAAACATTAAGTGGAACCCTGAGAATAGGGTACCAAGCCAGGGCACTTAATGTTTTATCCTTCTAACAGGAAAAATAACTCGTTATTATGGAATTATAACAAAACATGCTAATTCTATATAAATGGAAGTAAAATATTATAAGAAATTGAATGAAACAGACAACTTATTTGATATTTCAACTACGCTTGTCGGAGAATAACACAAATACCACACTCAAGAAGCCGTCATTAAAACTCAACTGACTAGCCTCTAAAAAGAGTGTCCTTTTATTTTGTTTCAAAGAAAATTTAATTGACGAACTTGCCCCGTATGCCGAAGTTACCCCGTCTTCCCCTAATATTTATTTTCCTTTAATGAGGCATTAGTTTTAAAGTTTATTTTACTTGTGAATAGTTCTTTATTTTGAAAATTTTTTTAAAAATATTGTAAGGCTTTTTACAGTATTTATTCCACTTTTAAATGATTTTAAAATGATGTACCATAATTTTATTTTTTTGACATAAGAAAACGTTGAATTTTTTTCTTACATACCATAATTTTATTTTGCAAGTGTCCGAATTCCTATATTTCCAAATGCAGAAATTTGAACACTAATTTTTGTCGTGCATGAAGAAATCCTTGGCTAGTTGTGATTCCTACAATTGTAAAATTAACGTTATTTTTTAAAAAAATAACAGAAAATAAACTCTGAGAATGCTTTTTACTAATTAATATTAATAAAGATTAATAAATGTATTAATATTAATAAATTCTTCATTAATAAAAAGGTATTTTAAGAATTTAAATGTTTCGTTCTTCAAAAGCTAAAGAGCGCTGTACCATACGGACCCATATAAGATCTCGGTGGCCCATCAATAATGTACAAGGTATGAAATAAACATGAGGATGAATATCCAAGATCGTTTTATTTATCCTCGGTTGCCAATTCATTGTTCGACAAATATTGTGAATCAACGCAAAATACATAAATACAGACTATTCATATTATATTTGTTGATATTTGCTGATGAAACAGGTCTTCATATCTTTTCTCATAAACACTATGGATACTCAACACAGGGATGACTGTTACTATTACCCGCCTCCTTCAAGAGGCAGTATCAGTATAATATCTATTCTGAGTGTTAATGGCATTAGTGCGTTTCATTGTATCAAAGGTAGCGTCAATGCAGAGCTATTTCGAAGATTCATCGAAGACAATATACATGTTAAAAAGGTAAAATCATTCATCTCATTTTCATTGGGATAATCATCGAATTTTATTGCAAATTTATTATTTATGAAATAAAGAGAACATTTAAGAATTTTTTCTATTTTGTTTTTATAGACCGGGAGTAAGAATGGTAAATTCTATACAAGATGAAAATGGTTTTGGCACTTCATTACCTTCATCTATAACTTCAGAATCATCGTACATTGCAGATTATTATAAAGACAAAAGTGTTTTAATTACAGGCGCAACTGGATTCGTTGGCAAGGTTAGAACAGTTTCAATTTAAATACTTTTATTAATTTTATATTTATTACTATTTAATGTCATGAATATAAACAGAGTTTAAATATTTAAATTCTAAACGATACAGTTTTTTCGATTTATTTTTGAATCACAATGGCTTCTGTTGTGGCTAGAAGTATTACGTAAATTAGAATTTCGTTTATAATTGTAATTAATTTTAAAATAAATTTTAAAAACTATAAAATGCAAAATTATTAAAATATCTAGCTTCAGAAGATGATTTTATATCAAATAATTTAAGTTTTTATCGCCATGCAGTTGTTTAAATCATATTTTTTATTGAAAACATTTCATCATGTCATCAGTTCTGATATTTCTATAACGTCCCTATTCACAATAAATAACCACGAGTTAGAAGTTGACCAATAAACGTCCACGTAGTAAAAGTAAAATGAATGGCAATTGGTTAACTCTAACTCTTGATTCTTGAATGCAAACAAGGTTATATAGGCTTATCTATGTCTCCCCCACTTACCGTAACTGTTCTAACATCATTTTCAATTAATTGACTATACTCACGGGCATTGGCAGAAAATTTTTCAGGGGATCAAGGCTTGGGAATAATTAATTACATCAATAAATTTTAATTTAATTATTTAATATTTTAGCATTTTTCCATGAATATATTATAGAATACGGCAGCGTTTCTCAAAGTGGGCTTCGCAATTGAAATTCTAGGGCAACGCGAATCTTTTAAAACCTTTTTAAAGCTAATGAGTCAAATATGTTGTTTGTTTATTTTACAACTATTTTTAACTGAACAGTTAAGAGTTATTTATTTGAATCGGCGTTGAGGTGTACTGGCGAGGTGTACGAATGATGCGTGAGAAGTGCATCATTCGTACAACTGACATTTCATTGAATGATAAAATATATATAATTGTTTATTAATAAACAGTTGTATACAAAATTGTATAATTATGTAAAATACATAATTATATGCATTTTAATTTAATAATTCGTGAAATAATAATTTAAAAATAAAATATTAGAGTCTGCTGGCCTCGGTTCTTTCTCGTTCGTATTTGTACAAATTTATAACAAAAGATGCCGATGTGTTGTGAGTGCTCCGCAAAAAGGAATTTTCCCTAATAAGGGGACTCCACTTTACCAAGAAGTTTAGGAAACTCTGCCATACCGTATTGCATCAATATAAAAAGACAAATCATCCCTTGGTCAAGGCGTAAAGTACATATCTAAATCACTTTTACGATTGTAATTTTTGGAAATTTTTTACTCGATTTTATGGGGACAAGTGCCCAGTTTGCCCCTCCCCTCTACGGACACTGATGACTCTACTCGATACACAGAATATTTTTAACTCTTATTACAAATCAATAAATTCTATAAGAAATTTAATTCAACGAATCGCTACTTTATTTATTCGTATGGAAAGAAATATACAGTATACACTTTCCAGCAATTAATATATCGTTAATAGAACAGAACAAATATCACGTTACGTCGCTAATTAATACGATCCTGTCAATAGCCATTACTGTGTTGTAGGTGTATCGACACGTCTATAACAATAGCCATTCCAATTTTTTGATAATAGGCTTCGACTATTGACACGGGCGTGTCAGTAACCATTCATATACTTTTATAAATAGAATATTGACATATATATTTTTTCAGAATTTTTTTAAAATCTTGCAAATTAAATACATCAGAATATAAAAATCATATTGAAGTATTTATGCTTTATGTTAACATGATTTACAATAATGAAGGTACTGTATTGCATTTATAAGTTTTACTATAAATACGCATAATATTACATTTAAAGTTTAGTTTGTTTATTTTTTGGCTCTTTCAGCCCTGTTACACTTAAATATAGCTCTTTAATATCCACTGTGAGTTTGGCCAGGTCCACAATGGGATGACCCAATTTATCCGGGACAGACCGTCCAAGAAAAATTCCTGGGGAGTTGCTGGTCCCGGACTCGATCCCGAATTCCCAGCGCGATAAGCTGAGGCCTTAATCCCATGGCCCTCTGGGCATCTTGAGATTTTGAGAGCACTTTGAAGAATTTCTGAAGTTTTGATATCTTTGCTATTTTTTACTTCACCTGCTTCATTTTTAGCCCTTAACTGGTTTCTTGGGGGCCGCGCGGCCCCCACGCGTCATATTTTTACGAATTTCTAAATATCTAAATATCGTGCGCAGCTGCTATTTTATGTAATCTCATTACGTCGCGACTCTTAGCGAGTGCCAAATGTTCGGCCCTGTAGCACTTACAAGGATGGAGCTACGTACCTTCTGGGGGCCGCGCAGCCCCCACCATACCAGTTACGTTGGTTTTTTGTGGAAATGAGTTTTTATGTTTTTTTTTTATTTTTACAATTATTTTGCATAGATATCTCAATCTTGCATCAAAACTTTAAAATGACTACCAAAGAATCATTTGAACTGCTAATAGGTGATAATATTATACAAATTGCTAGATCAAGCCGAAATCTCCTGAAAAGAGTATGTTGTCATTTTGTGCTAAAAAAAATGGTAAATATGCTACTAAGTGCAACAGTTGTTTGAAATTTATTTGCAAAGTGCATAGTACACAAAAATACTATGTGATAACTCTCAAGACTGAACTACGTAATCGCGTTAAAATGTTCCTGAGTCTTAAAAATAGAACTGATTATATTACCTGTGGTTTTTTAACAAATGAAGCTATAAGAGATACTTTTTAATAAGATTAGTTTCTTAAGAATAAGAAAAAGAAAAATATCTTTGGTGAAAACTTAAATAGAGTAGATTTTTGTATTGTTAAAAAAAGCATACACCAAAAGTTGTAACAATTTTGTGATCTCTTGTAATAATTAAGTAAAGAAAATTATATAAATAAATAAAAGTTGATTATACTAAAGAAGGGTTCCATTTAGCATTTATGCACTTTTGAACTGTCACATTGTTAAACTTGCTCTCTAAAGGCAAATTTTGCTTGGGGGCCACGCAGCCCCCATGATACCAGTTACGTTTGAAAAATTTACGATACCAGTTAAGGGTTAAATCTTTATAAAATAAATAAATCAAGTTAACACCTGTACCCATATTTTTCGAACAGTGTTTCCAGATTTGTGAAAATAATTTATTTTCTGAATGGGCATGAAATTTCGTTTTATAATTTGAACTACTTTCATCTATTGATAATAATACAACGCAACGTCTCTAATCGACTTAAAAATTCTGTTGTGCAAGTTGAAATGTCAATATTGTAGATATGACAACAAAACTAAGCTAGTTGTATTGTGGCCAACCTGGTAACATCTTACCGTGCCCGTAGATTTAGTCTTTTGTCTCCCTCTAGAGTCATTCTGACCACGTGTGTGGTACTGGTGACAGTCTTTGTACTCGAGCTCAAAATAAATTTATTTTACCTTTTAAAATCTGTGTTTATTTGTCAATAACCCAAAGTATTTTATTTTTACTAATTAGCAAAGATAAAATGCAAGTAGCAGGTTGTCTTTATCATCTTTTGTCTCCTTACATCATTATTATTAATGCTTCGACGATCGAGGATTTCTATTCAACGCTTTTAAAATATATGAACTTTGGATTCGGACTCGAGTCTTTTCACTATTACTCGGATTCGGCGAGTCCAAGTACTTGGTCGAAAAATCCTACTTCGAATGTATTTTTTAGTTTTCGAAGTAGGATTTTCTGGTTTCGATACAGCGAGTGGAAGCTGAGGTGTAATCCTCGGCTTCGGACCTTAAATTCCTGACCGAGGTCCTCTTAAAGAAAATCAGAATAATTTAATTATAAAATTAATGTACACAGTCTCAAGTGCATAAAAACAGAAAAGAAAATTATATGAGATGTTCTCGGTTTATTACAAAGGATAGAGCGATTACAGGCCTTGCAGCTAGGCATCCGAGTCTCTATACTCGGATACCTAGCTCAAAGGCCTGTAATCGGTCTAAACGATGTTATTCGAAATAGCCAGAAGTATATCATTGGGGCTAGAGGACATGCTGAAATAATTGTGATTGGTATTTTTTATCTTTTCTAGCCAGCACTAGGCCTACTAGCTAGTCCAAATGTTAAAAGTAGACTAAAGTTACGTAATGAAAATATCATATGTACTGTACGTATCATATGTACTGCACATGGATTCTGCTAAATAAACTGATGCGGTCTAGCCATCTTATAGTCCCCGTAGCTACTGCTCAGAAGCCTTCGAAGTAATGGACAAAAAAATTCTATCCTAATGAAAAACTTTAGAGCCTCTTTTTTATTCGCGGATAGAACAAGATAAAAAGTTGAATCCTTGGTATGATTACATTGAATGACTATAAATTTTTCAATGTTAATTATTAATAAAATATGACATTTTAGTATGCCACGTACTGTACTGTACTGTACACTAATTTCGTTATTAATAATATGTTTCTAAAATACTTTCGATAGTCATTTAACGGACTTTCGGCAATATCGGATATTCTCTTCCCCCAATTAGTCCTTTAAATCGAAGGCCTACTGTACTCTGCTTTTAAGCTTTTTTTATTCGTCGAAATCATTCGAAAATTAAAATATAAAAATAGATCGTGGAAAGTACAGTACGTTCTAACTGTAAATGCTTATTTGTAAGATATTTTCTAATTTTAGAAATATATGTATATACACCAGTGTCGATAAGGGAGGCTTAACCTAGATCTACAGCTTAGAAGAGGCCATTGGCACGAATGTGTCACTAATCATCATATTGTAATATTTAATATTAATATATCATACAATTTAATATACATAATTAATGCTATTTAAAAACCGAGAAAATAAAAATAAATTTCTTTTTGTCTCCAGAAAACCATTGCCTTTCGTAAATTTATACTTTAAGAACAATAACACAAACATTTATAATTGAAATATGTATAATTAACTTCTAAATAAAGATGTTCAATTTGATTTTTAAACAGGTCTTAGTTGAAAAATTATTACGTTCCTGTAGTAATATTAAATATATATATTTATTATTGCGAACAAAAGATGGAATGGGATGTAGACAACGTCTTGATCAACTTCTTGGTTCCCAGGTAAGAATATTTGATACGTTAAAATTTAAGGAATATATAAACTTTAAATTACTGGTTAAATTTATGAAAGTACAGTCATTCGATTCTGCATTAAAAGAAGGATTTCCCTTGGGTTAATAGTTAAGATATTACAAAAAACCCATTATCATTTTTAAACAGTATTATAATTTTAAAATGAATTGTATCTAGCCTTTCATCATCTCGGCATTTGGATATACAGTGTGTTTCCTAAAAAGCGATCCAGTGTAATAGCTCAAAGAACTCAGATTTATGTAAAGAATATTTGCTTTCATACATTATAAAGGATGGGCATTGATTTATCAGTGAATTTTCCTTTAACCCCTGCATTTTTTGGGGTAAGCTCCTATCATTGGAACGTTAGTTTTAGCTACAATATAGTTATAGAGCAGGTCGAAATTAGTACATTTCATATTTCCGTCAATTAAAAATAGATTAAATTTTCGAAAGTACGTGGCATGTCCTTAAAAGGTTTGTTCGGTTTCATTATAGTGCTGAGCCGCATTTAAATGTTTGCTTCTCAATCTTTAAGTAGTTTCTGATAAATACAGCTGTCTTACTGTTCCAACGCATACGCCACTCATCCTTCAGCAGATGTAACCTATGCATAATGTATAAAATATATATTTTATGAATGATATAAAAAATAGATACCACCTATGATAAGCATTGCATTAAGTTACGAAAAAAGCACGAAATTCTGCTGTAATGAACTGGTGAATAAATTATTAGATGGCAATAGAATCGTGATAAAAATGAGTAAACTACACAGCCTGGTATGAACCGAAATATCACTGGAACGAACGAAAAAAAGATTATGGGAATTTGAATTTGCTTTCTACTTTCCACTTTTATCTGAGTGATTTTCGAATTTTCACAAAATGCACTTGTAGGAAATTCATAATACCAAGATTAATACCCATTCAGATACCCGAGCTGAATAATAATAATCATTCGCTGTAAGGTGAATTCGCACACAGGAATATCGCTGTACTATAATATAAAATTTAGTATAGCGTTTATTACACTAAAAGATCGTTGAAGACCATTTCAGCATATTAGTACGGGGACTAATAGCTCAAGCTACTGATGAAATCCAAACTGACAACTTTTCGAGAGAGAGAATTGAATTTTATGGATTACAATCTTTTAAAAAGCATTGTTCTATTTTTAATTAACTATGTTGAAATTTAGATCTTTGCCCATCTGAAGCGAGAAAATCCTAAGAGCCTTACCAAAGTCATACCAATTAGTGGTGATGTTACACTTCCGGGACTTGGACTCAGTGAAACAGATACAAACATTCTTACAGCCAATGTTTCTGTTGTTTTTCATTGTGCAGCCACAGTCAAATTTGACGAACCTTTCAAGTAAGTCCGAAATATTTACAAGCAAGCATTGAATTTTAAGATTTAGTAATAGACAAAATTAAATATTTTATTCAGGAAATCTGTATCAATTAATGTAGAGGGAACAAGAAGAATAGTAGAATTATGCCATAAGATGGTTCATATATCGGTAAGTAATGTAGCATGTTTTTATGAAATATTCAAAACAATGAAATTTGTTCTCTCTCAGGCTTTAGTACACGTTTCAACAGCTTATTGTTTTTGCTACCGTAAAGAAATCGAAGAAATCGTCTATTCTGAATCTATGACTCCCCAGAAAATCATTGAGATGGCAGAGTAAATAAAATCATTTTAACAGCTTTCTTGTTTTTCGAGCATATATGTAATATGTATTTTCCAGATGGATGGATGAAGATCTACTCGCTAGTATTGTTCCAAAATTATTAAATGGTCGTCCTAGTAACTATCATTATACAAAAGCATTAGCAGAAAACCTCTTAACTCAAGAAATGAGCTTTCCAGTTGCAATAGTTAGGCCATCTATTATAACGGCTGCATGGAAAGAGCCAATTCCAGTGAGTAAATCTGACTTCAGATTTCCTGTGTGAGAAATTTATTATTTTTGATGCACGAAATGCTACCTTATAATGAAGATTCAGCTCGAATTTTAAAATATCCTATTAACACCTGTATATTTTATACTAACCTGATTACTATTTTTCTTACAGGGTTGGGTCGATAATTATAACGGTCCATCCGGATTTATTGTTGCGGTAATTAATTTCATTTTAGAAGAAAGCAGTTTGCATCAAAATAACGTTTTAATAAATATTTACAGACAGGAAAGGGAATTTTGAGAACCATGCTTGTGGATCGAAACATAGGTGCAGATGTAGTTCCAGTTGATCTAGTTGTAAATCTGATGATCACAGTTGGTTGGCATATTGGCGTATGTAGGTAAGTTCAGACAAAACGTAGTTTTGTTATCAAAAGTGCAATTTACTTACTTGACTTAGGCCAAACTCTCTCACTGTTTACAATTGTACAACTGGCTCGATTAATAAAATCACTTGGGGAGACATCAAGAAGATTGCCTATCCCATTATAATCAAACATCCTAGTATGCAGGTCTTTCGTTATCCAGGTGGAAGTTTTAAAACTAGTCGATTTTGGAATGAAGTATGTCTTCATTTTCAGCATATTCTGCCTGCTGCAATTGTCGATTTTTTAGCATGGATAACAGGCAATAAACCTGGGTAGGTTTCTAAACAGTAGGTTTAAAAATAAATTTGACTTTGTACTTTAGTGTTTCTCTCTTCTTTTTTATAGATTGTTAGAAGTATATAAAAGTCTTCATCGTGCAGTTCGCCTTTTAGAATATTTTACGACAAATGAATGGCATTTTGATTGTAATAATGTATTATTATTAATGAATTCATTATCAGGAAGAGATAGACAAGTTAATTATATTCATAAAAGTTTTATAGCATAGAATTTCATCAGTAATGCCTTATACTAGTTATCTTTCTTTCAGACATTTGGTTTCGACATACGACCAATTAACTGGTCATTATATATGGAAAATTACGTGTTAGGAGTAAGAAGATATTTGTTAAAAGAAGACGAATCTACATTACCTGCAGCACGAACAAACCTAACAAGGTATTTTTTTCATTTTTTTGTTTTCACTATTTTGACTTTCAAGAGAATTAATTTTTTTTTTTTTTTATAAATATATTGTTTAGGATTTATTATTATTGGCAAGCAGCACATGGATTGCTTCTCTGTGTTATCTTCTATTTATCAAGACAGACAATGGCTGCTCACTCCATATGGTGGTTTCTAGTATCTTTGATTCTTCAAATACAAGACAAAATACGAAAATTATTCGCTTCTTGAAGTATCATTATTTCTGTAAATCAATATGTACAATTTAAAATCTCATTAGCATAACAAAACTATCGTTAAGAACTAGTCTAAATTTGTACTCAAATTAAACTGTGTTTTAGCTTGAAAATTATTCAATAAGTTATATTTTTTGTTAAAATGTCAAATGGCTTATTTTAGTGTTATGTCTAAAATGTTCTATAAAATAAACTGAATTTCTTAAAAATCAAATTTAATTGAATACTTTGTATCTTAGCCAGATGGCTGAAGCAGTTATTTGAAGGCATCAGCCTAAACTCTGGGGACCAGGAAGTTTTCATGGCTGATCTATCTAGACACAATGAGCACTGTCCTTCACTACCTGGCTGCCCCCATTGTGGGCCTGGAGAAAGGCTTTAGTGCCCACAGAATAAAGCCAAAATGCTTCAAATAAATCAAATGATACTTTTCTGATTAAATCCACAAAATATAATTAATTGATTTTCATATTGTATGATGATAATTTTGTGCATTTTGATCTAAACTGAAGTCAATTTACAAACTCAACAGAACTTTATTTGTATATATTCATTCACAAATTAACACAAACCTCAAGACACTGGAATGCACAACTCAGTGTTTTCTTGTTAACAGCTACTCTAATAATACATCAGATCACTTATTCTTTGGTGAACTAAATATAAATTTGGTTAAGGAAAAAATTTGTTCATTTGTTAAACATCATATGTTACAAGCTAACTACATTCTGGTGGGAAATCATGCCTCATTAACAACAGGCATCTTAGAAACAAAATAATCTAAGTGAAATATTGTAATAATACATACACATTCATACTCACATCACAAAGCTATATATAAAAAAAAAAAAAAAAAAGAAAAAGGTCAATCTGGAAAATATGATCCCATTGAAAAGTTGTAGCATTAGATAGTTGCTGTATACCAATTGTATATCAAAAATACAATAATTATGCAGTAATAGTTATTACAAAAAAGTGCAGACAAATGTGTCACAGTGGTCTTGATTTCACTAGATCTCCTGTATTAAGTCGCCGACGGGGTAAGTCACCAAACATTTCTGTTCCATCGGTAATAGTGAGGGCTTTTATACTTTCTGCAATTTGTTCTGGGTCTCCAGTAACTACAAACTATAAAAATAATTAATAAAATAGAGTACTTATGGGTTAAGAGGATGCCAGTCGGAAATAGCAATCAAAGTCGCAATTTTGAATGAAAATATCAAAATAACAATAGACTAGTAAATTTAAATCTAAAAAGAAGAAAATTCATTGATAAGGTTGTAAAAAATGAAAAAAAAAAAATAATAATTAGGATGATTATATCAGCAAATATGGCAAATAGTCACCTATTTGCCATATACACTACAAAACAATTTGCATATTCAAGTGGTTTATTATTAGAATTTGTGAGATTTTGTTATATCTTTATAAATCGTAATTTATTGTTTAATTTAACAATTGTATTAAATTTGACAAATAAAAACTTGCATTATTCGGAAAAAAATGCTATTTCCAACTGGCGTCCTCTTAACCCATAAGTATCTACAATAGTAATGGTTAAAATTCACGTTAACAGTTTCATATAAAAATACCTTTTCCTCTTCTTCAGACCCACTAGAGTGATTAAACTGTGACCAAACTGGAACTTTAATTGGAAGAGATTGTGCAAATTGTTTAGGCAACTTTTTACGAAAATTTAAAGTATTTTCTTCTGTAGTACTGCTGTCTGTAAAAATTAAAAAAAAAAAAAAGAAAAAATTTAATTATTAAGCAGAATATTTCTATTTTATTTTTAAATATAAATTAATCTATTATATTTGAAATATAAAATCACTCACCTCTGTTAAAATTCCTAGTTATTAGCAGCAATAAAAATTCAAAATTGTGAATAAAGACCTTAGCTAAATACTATTTTTTTTTTCAATAAATTTTGTCAAAGTGATAAAGACTTACAAATACAATTTCTAACTTATTTACAGCTATGATTATATTGCAGAATCTCCCAAGTATTTTATAAAATATAAAGATTGAGAATTGTTGAAATAGTTCAATGGCACATCAAAGTCACTAATTTTTATATAAATGGACAGATGGCTGGACAGCAATGGCAACAGGCTGATGTCTTTGCCACCCAGCCATCTGGCCATTCAAGTCAGGTCAGGTATCTCAAATTTTGTAGGGGTGATCAGTCCCAGATATATCATACCCATCCCTCACCAGCCAGCTGCTCCATTGTCAGCAAGGGCATAATGGACCTGGGAGAAAAAAGAGGCCATCTTAGGCTGTGTTTATGTAGATGCGAGAAATGCAAGAGAAGAGAGAAAAACAGGAGGATCAAGCAAATCAAGATCATGCACCTACAGGATTTCTCTCATTTTCTCTCCAGTTGCATTCATGCAAAAGTAGGAAGGAAAGTCCAATGAATTTTACAACAAACTAAAGTAAAAAAAATAATGAAAAATAAAGGAAACTACTCTATTAACTTTTCTTCCTTTTATTTATGGCCTTGTATTTTTTGCAGTTTCTCAAGCCATTTTCTTCAGATTTGACAGATAGTTGGCAGGTGCCATTGTTGCCATTCTATTGATGTTGGGCAAAAACAAGGAAAATTACTGTATGTACCAACTCAAGAGAGAAGATAAAAATACATGAGGAAGTTCAACATTCACAAGGAAAATTCATGCATTTCTTGAGCATAATGCACAAGAACTCAGTTTCCCTCTTCTGCAAAAACAGCTTTGCAAGTGCAAATTCTGATTCCAAAAGTTCTCTTTTGCATGTTTTTTCTCTTCTCATATCTACATAAATGCAGCCTTAATATCCTCAAGGCAGATAGAATGGAGAGGAAAAATACTAATTTTCAGACTATAAATAGTAGTTAGTTATGTATAAATTGAAAAACCTAACAGACTTAAAAGCATACTGACAATTATATTAGCAAGAACAAAGTTTTATTAATTTAATACAACAAAAATTTTAAGAATGAAGTTTTACTTTTAAATTCAATGGTATATATAAATATATATATTTTTATATTGAAATTCTATGCACGGAAAGCTAGAACTTCTGTAAATAAGTAATATAAAACCTTCAACACTTTTTTCTAGCAATTTTCTTTAATTGAACTAACATTTTTTAATATTTAAGCTATATTTAATGGCCTTCCACAGGTTTGACAATATTTGGAATGTATGATATTCCAAAATTTGTTTTCGTTCTGATGACGTCATGTTTTTACAAAAAAGTTTTTCTTTTAACAAAATTTCTTTTAAAATTACAATCATTAAATATGCATGGAGATAGAAAAAAAATTTAAACACAATTAATAAATGTAAATGGATAACAAATTAGAGTTATACATTAATTAGTTTTCGTTCCTATGACGTCAATGTTTTTACAAAATTATTAAAACACAATTAATTAATTAATATGTAAATGGATAATGAATTACAGAGAATGACTATTACCAATAGGATTAAAATATTTATAAATTCGTAGGATTGCAATGTCATATCGCATGAGATAGATGGGTTAGCACACTTCCTTTAAGGGGTTCTCAATGAGTGATTGCTAGGCCGTAGATAGAGAGTATCTCTGCTGTTAATGCAATTTTCTCTGAGCCTTTTATATTGAAATATAACTAACTATATTTAGCTCTTTTCTTAAATTTTATGTTCTGTATTTGTAGCTATTTATAATATTGAAAAAGTATTTTTGGATTTTCCTCCATAATGATCAATTATAAACCAATGATACTAATGAATAAAATATACATTGTATATCAAATATTTGTATATAAAATCATCATTGAAATTATTTTGAACTGAATGGTTTAGACCAGGAGATTCCCAGCAATCTTATCAGCCTCTTGGGTATCAATAAAAATTATATATTCATGTACAATGTTTCTATTTTATATTTAACTCTTTAAACACAAAATCAGTCAAAGGGAAAGTTGATTCACTAGTTTTGCTAAACAAATTTTCCTGCAGATTAATAGGTAAAAACAATTTCATCTTCAAGTACATAAAAAATTTTAAGAGATTAAAGAGGTAAATAAAAAGTAATAATTCAAATACATTACAATTTTAAATCTTGTTTAAAATTACATACAATACAATAATCAAATTATAAATTTTTTTATAATTTATACGATCCTTTTAGAAAAATATAAAATTAATGACCAACAATATTTTTTATAAATTGTTATTTTATTTTATTGAAAATTGAAGTATACCATCCTAAACTGTAGACTCCTGTTTACTTTTCTACATAATCCCCGTTCTTTGCATACATCTTTATGTTCAGGAAGTTTGAATATTCCTGTGATAGAACTCCATTCTAGCAGTCTGAAGGCACTGACACTCTTTCTCAATTGCTACCTTTTTTTTTTTATAATGTTAGCCTTACCTATGATCCTTCACAAATCCAAACAGACAGCAGACTGAGTGCTAGATCAGAGCTATAGGAGAGATGGGGAAGTACTTCCCAACCAATATTGTCAATTTTTTTAATGTGCAGAAGGCAATGTGATGCCAAGCATTGACATGTTGCAGGGTAATCTTTCTTCTAGGACATTTATGCAATGAACATTGGAACTTATCCAGTGTCTGAACATAACAATAAGCATTGTTTGTTTGCCCACTTCCAAAAAAATAAGCCAAAATCAATCCTTCACATCCTGGAAGAGTGCGCCTTAACCTTCACAGATGACAGCACTGTCTTTGCTTTCTTCTTTCTTGAATTCAAATGATGCCATTCCATACTCTGTTGTTTTGTTTCTGGCTCAAAATGGTGAACCTGCTTTCATCACTTGTCACAATACTGAGAAAAAAAATCATCTTCATTTCAATATCTCTGAAACAACTAAAGTGATGGTTTGGCAATGAATTTTGTGGTATTTGGTCAATAAACACAGCACCCAACAAGCACAAACTTTCCTGTTGCCTAAACTTTTAATCACCTTCTGAACTGTATGGTGCTCTATTTCAAGTGTTCTCACTATTTTCCTCCACAGTCATCCAGAATCATCTCATCAACTTGCATCTTGTTGCAGCTGTTCAAGAGCAACTGTTACAAGTCTAATCTTGGATACTTGTGTTCATCTTTAAAATGTTTCACCCATCTAATACTATTGGTGCTCATACACTCATTTCTCTTTGTATGGAGAAATCTCTGGTGGTGAATTTCTTAAGTAGGAATTTCTCCCTTAAATTAATGAGAAACTGAAAGACAGCAGGGTGATGAAATGAAACATCATTGTATACCATTTTGTTTGGCATCCATGTGGTCACATGATCAAGCTATTAATGCATCACCTAACATACAGTAATAATTCTTTTGTTGTTGCAGATTTTACTACAAAAAATTTTTGCTCGTTACTTTTCATATGACCTTTGCATTTTTTAAATTTTATTTGAAAACATTTTTGTGCAATAAACAAATACAAGCAAACTAAGGTTTGTTTCAATTAAGTGAACATCCAAAAATTATTCTTAGAGAAGGTGGTTATATAAATATAGATTAAGAAAGTAAAAATTATTAGTAATCTAAATTCTCAGACCTTTTAAAAAGTTAGATGCTTTAATTTCTATCAAAATACAGATTTTCAATTTATCTATCTAGAAAAGTATTTACTTTTTTCTTACAATTTAACAACTCTTTCTCCATTAACAGAACACACACTGGTTATTGGTATTAAATGGGCACATCTCTCTAATTTTAATGACAAAAAATGATTTAAGTGAAAATAAAGTACTTAGTACAGTCAAATTCACTTAATAGAGCATCCTTGGAATCACTTGTCATGCTCCCTTGTCAAAAGTGATAAGATCACCCAGGAGGTTGTTAATGGCATTTGATTTTTTATACTTTTTCATGTCTTAGGAGCTCTATGTAACTTATAACACACTTAAAAATTCATCATCAAATAATTTTACTGTAACTTACATATTTTTTCCATTCTTATATCATCAATGTCATTGTTCCATTCAATAATCAGTAAATACAGTATATTTTCAAGTCACATTAATTTTTCTTCCCAGAAAATGTAGTAGGAAACCTAGCTGAAAGGAAGTGAACATCTTTGTTCTAAAATTTCTGAATGCTCTCTAAAAAAACATAGAACTGTATTTGATTTTATGCTGTGTCTTAAAATAAGATCATGTATCTTCAGTCACTAATCACTTCTTGCCTTGTTCTCTCAAGATGAAGATGAACAAATAGTGTAGATCACATATACATGAACATTTGATACCAATTTACTATGTAATTGTTTCTCGTACATTATATGTATACAAAAAAAATCAATAATTGCTTCTTACATGTTCATTATGATTGTAATACATATGAAGATTTTGAAAAATTCTTGACATGTATTAGAAAACTGAGCAAAGGAAAGTTTCATCACATTTCCATAAAACACCATAATGTAGAGAGCACTGTTACCCCACACTCTGGACGGTAATGCACAGTAAGATTAAAGAAGATTAGATTAGACAAAATTTTATCTATTTTTGAAACTCTGTCCATAGTTTTCCTGTAGCAACATAAATGTGCCTATAAAATTTTATCAAGCTATAACAGTTTTTTCTCTAAATGATCTAAAATGGAATACTTATAGATATTGTATATTTTAGGAAAATCAGTAAATTTTTAGAAACATAACATTATTAAGGAAATTGGAAGCTTATGAAATTATCTTTGTTGTGTCTGATGATTTTATATGATTTCTAACATCTACTTAAATAGTTGCTTATTCATTTGTTAAAAATAAATTTTATGGGAGTAAGCTGTATGTTTAAAATATACAGGAGTGCCATTTAATTTAAATAAGTAGGACTTGATTGTACAAACAAATTTGTAGAATTTTATATAAAATATGGTGCAACTATTGTTTCTACTAATAAAATCATGACAAATTATAACAACAAACAATAAATTAAGTCTTTAGTTTAAAGTAAAGGCAAATTTTAATATTACAAAAACAAATACAAAAAATATTTTTAAGTTTGAGTAAAATTTAATAGCAGTAGAAATAACATCATTTAGAGTTAATTACATTAATGCAAATTTATTACTTATTACAATTATAAGGAATAAATCTGACCTTATAAGAGTGTGTGTGTGTGTGTGTGTGAATACATTATTATTGAAGTAATTTTAGTATTAGTAAAGAATTTAGTATTTTGAAATATATGTAATTAAAAAATTGTTTGCACTTAAATTAACTGAGACTATTTTTGATTTGTTTTAATAATAATAATAAAGCAAATATTGAAGTTTTTGATCATTGTTGAGCCTGAATACTTGAGAAATGTAATAAATTGTAATAAATCTACATTTTAAGTAATTCATTTCTTCATTAATTATTTGCATATAAAATCAGTAACAAATTGTGTTAAATTACAATTTTTGAATTAATGATAAATATTGAAATTTTATTAACTTATAAATATAATACTTATTTTCTAACTAATTTACAAATCATTACCATCAGTATCATCTTCATAATCTGAATTATAAAATGGTGTGTTATTAAACTCTTGTTCCAAGCCTTCCATATCAAAAATACCTGAATGAATAAATAAATTTGCAATTTATGCTGTATTATTTGTAACTTTTACAAATTGGTTCAATCAAACTAACCTCCAGCATCTGTATCCAGACTAAATATTCTCCTTCTTGATAACATCTGTGATTTAGCAGCATTCTTTTTTCCAGCTGAATGATGCTGAAATTAAAGAATATTTATTCCTAACTGACATTAAAAAATACTAGGATTGCATTTGTTCTTTTCAACACCTGCAAATTGAGCTGAGCGAGATTTATGCTTAAATATAGTATTTATTTAGTGTCTTTCAAAATAGAAGCAATGATATCTGATTTAGTAGTTGATTTTTGGAAACATGATTCCTTTAAAACTTTGCTTCAGAATAATTTAATTCAATTTGTATGCTACAGCTTTTGGATTGTTCAATGTTGCCAGCCAGTAATGTTCACAAATAAACAAATATAGAGCAGTTAACAACTGAGTCTAAACTCTAGCTTATTTTAAATTATTTAAAACTTGAGGGGTGTCAAGCAAACATTGTATGTTTATGCTTGGAAACAAAACAAAACTGCTGCACATACTTTGTAAGCATTCAAAATCACAAGTCTATGGTAGTTTTCCTGTAATATTCCTCAAGGACATGATCTTATTGCAATTCCAAATAGCTTACAACATTCAGTAATATGGACTTGATGTCCATACCAAATTTGGTTGAGATCAGTCAAGCAGTTTCAGAAAAGTTTATTTAAATCCATTGATATTTTACTATAAAGAAATGAACTTTGCTCGCTCAGCTCAATTAAATTAAAATGATATATATACTTTTGTATCAAATGACTGTGATCGATTATATGAAGGATTTCTTGTATTCACTTCAATTTTGGTTTGAGGTAGCTGAAATGGTTTAAACTGGCCATTGCATGAAGTTTCAAATAATTCTTGAGCTATTAAAACATAAGAAAAAATTTAAGAACATGTACATTAAATTTAAATTAGTAACTAATATAGTTTAGAATAACTATATAGTATAAGTTGTACTTACACAGAGAATTATCATCATTTGAATTTAAGGAAGAATAGTTATTTTCAGACATTGCTTCTCCTATACTTTCTTTCAAATCTTTTTCTTGTTGTTTCTGTAACAAACTCAGCATTGCACATTTATCTCTCCTTACTTTTTTCTGTAAAGCTGCAAAATTATTTTGCTGCTGTTGAGTGAATATCCTAAAAATAAAGTGTATTCAAGTAAGTGATAGAAGCATTTTATAATTTTAATTGAAATACTTACCTTATTCTTTCTTCCATAGCTTTGTGTTCTTGCTGCAAGTATGTAGCTACCTGTTTCTGTATTGAGGCTAAAGCAGACTCTGTTTTACTACTTTTCATTTGAAATTTTACATCTAAAAATTTATTTACATGTTAATATAAAATAATTCAATATCAGCTACAATAAATCAAGAATAGAGTCATTTCATAGTGTCTAAAATTATTCTAAATTTAGGCATATAGTTAATGAATGTAAGAATATAGTATTAAATTTGGTATGATTATTTACAATCAAAATTAACTCAATTTCTAAAAAATTAATAGAATGAAAGAGATAGGTATCAAACTAACTGTTGCAAGACTGGCAAAGGCAAAGCTTACTGAATATATTAGCCTAAGTCAGAGAATGATATAGAATTAATATGAAAAAAGCATTTGTATAATTATAAAGGTTATATTCCACCACATTAACTAGAAGCAATAATCTATTTAAACTTTCCGATATCAATTATTAATAATTCAATTCCATATTTTGTAATCTAAAACATTTATATTTGGATAATGAAACTAATTGTTTTTGGATTTTTTTTATTACTTAAAAGTTGCAATTATAAATTTAATTTTGATTGCATTTAAAATTGAAGTTCATTTAGCTACAAGATGAATTATATATATATATATTTTTTTAATTAATATAGTTTTATTTAGAATGTATATACAGTCGACCCCTCTATAACGCGGTAGATACGTTCCACTTTATAAGAATTTCAGGTTGTAGGAATCCTTAAATATATGAGCCAATCACAGCCCAGCACATGTGCAGTTTATGGACTACAGCTGTTTGAAAGGTTTTCTTCCATAAAATTAATCTATTCTAGACTAATTTGACTCAACACTTCCAAAACACGTATAATTTTTTGGGAATAATCTGTATAAACTATGCTATAAACAAAAAATTGTAGGATTACTTACCGAGTGTGCACCGTTCGATGACGCCCTTGCTTAATTAAGCTTGTTTTCGTCGCGGAGCAGCGCATCGAATGGTGGGCGTATTTTCTGATAAGTTATTTTTCTGCGAAAAATTCGCTGAACTTTGGAGACATCATTAATAGAAATAATTTTTATGGCCGTTGAATAAGAAATGTTTTTTCATAAGAAATGTATAAAATTACAGTACTGTATTAGACTTACAGTACCTAATTTGTATACTGTACAGACGATAGTAAACTCAACTTACCCGCCTAAACTCTCTGTAGTGTGTAAGTAGTTCGGCTGCTCGTCCACTATTGGTCCAGATTAGACCAATTCTGTCGCGACACGAGTCGGTGATGACGTTTTACCGCATTTTATGAGTCTCTTTTAGTGTCTTTATATGAATATGGTCGCAATTTTTTTGCTGCGATATATGAATCCGCATTATATGAACCCGCGTTATGGGGGGGGTCGACTGTATATTGAAATCTAAAGGTAACAAAAGAATGATTGATCAATATGATACAATTTTTTTTTTTAGTTTCTCAATCGCTCTCTCATCAAAGATCAGTAAAATTATGGAAAATTTAACACAAACCAGTAATTATGTGACACTGAATTATACTTAACTAGAGTTATCATATGTAACAAGGTACGGTACATACAGTAATGCTAGATCACTACTGTATTTATAAAGTCACCCATAATCAACTATGCCAGTGTCAGTATGGTCAAAAAATTTTTCTGCAGGCCAATGAAATTTTTTGTGGACCAGCAGTTCAAAAACAGATATAGATGATAAAGTGAAAATAACTATAAAATTTACTTTTTTCTGTTTAAAAAAAAACAAATAATCTTCAATTCACTATTTTTCTTGCAATATACATCAAAAATAGAGTTTAAATCAATCACACTCCAGTTTAAACAAGAAATGATACATTAATAGTAGGGTAATAAATGACACTATTTACAACATATTTGACAAATGTCAGTTAGATAAAAACATTAATTTTTTACAGAGAAGTAAAATACAGCATGTCTGAGAAAGATCGATCATTCAAAACATTAATAACAAAAATACTAACAGGTGAAATGAAATGCAGTTTGCTACAAAAGAATGAAGAAATCTAAGTTTTTTCTGGTATCAATTGCCTGAGGGAGATGGATTGATTGGTCGTGGAGGACCCATACCTTGGCCTCTGCAATTGCCTGATATAACTCCACTGGATTTCTTTTTTTGGGATTATGTTAAAGACAGGGTTTATCAAACACCAATTTCTGATATATCCGTTTTAAAGTAAAGGATACAATTAGCAATCCTCACTGTTACACCGCAAATTTTGAAAAACACTTGGAGGAAAATCGAGTACAAACTTGACATTGTTCGTGCTACTAATGAAGTTCACGTACAGTATATTGAAGGTACCAAAAAACTTAGATTTCATTCTTTTGCAGCAAACTGCATTTCATTTCACCTGTTAGTATTTTTGTTATTAATGTTTAGAATGATAAAGATCTTTCTCAGACACTCTGTATATATAGCAAGTGCTCAATTAAATGGACTCATTCAGTAAAGGGTATCTACTATTGCCAAACATCCATTAAATCTAATGTGTTTTAAAAACACATTTACAACATACAGGATTCATTAAAATGTTATAATGTATATAAAAATAATTTATTCATACTTAATGTACATTGATAAAATTATATTCTTTGATCCATCTTTTAATGCATTTTATCAGGAAATAAAAAAAATAAAGGTTTTGACTGCCTTTACAACAATTTTTTTTAACTCTTAAATCCAAAGTATAATTATTAGTTGATATTAATTCAAAAGGTACTTTCTAGTGTATTTGAAATACTATTGCATCAATTTTCTTTACTTATTTATGTTGTTTAGCAATATTCTGTAATCATATTTTGCTTCTTATTAGACCCAATTATTAATAAGCTAGAGTGACAAATAAAGAGTATATTTAATAACAACAAAAGTTCAAAAATTTGAGTCTTTTTTTTTTATCCCAAAACATTAGCTCTTACACACTAAATGTTTTTCAAAATTCTCATGGATATTTAATAATTTTTACAATGCATTAAGCATTTATCAACAGGAGAACAATCAAATTTCAGATTATTATATTTGTCAATTCTTTAAATTTAACTTTTTTTGTTTTATTTGTGAAAAACATACTATAAATTTAAGTATTTATTACAATATAGTCATTTGAAACTTCATTAGTCATCATAAAATCAGATGCAAATTTTAAATAATATACACTCATTGCCATTAAAATTAGTGAACCAAGAAGGAGTTGTCAGAATAGAACAAAATTGTACATGTGTAAGTGTAATGGTGATATAAGTACGTGATTACAAACTGAAAGCAAAGGTTCATTTATTGCAGGAAAAACTACAAATGACATGAGATTCTAGTAACCTGTTTGGCCACCTCTAGCATGAATACATGATGTGATATGGGCATGCATGGAAGCTTACAGGTGCCATATGGTACCTTGTGGCATGATGTCCACATTTGCTGCAAGAGATTCTGTAGTTTGGTCAAACTCTTAGGCTGTCCAACTTGGCATCCCAGGTGATCCCCAACAGGTTCAATCAGTGACAAATTAGGAGACCAGGCAAGCCAAGAAAGTGTGGCAATGTGGTGGAAGCAGTCCTGTGATGACCTTGCTGTTTGGTTGAGTACTGTACTGTTGGAAAATGGCTCTTGGGAGCTCTGCCATGAGAGGCAACACATGGCTGCAGGATGTCACTAACATACTGCTGGGCTGTCATGGTTCTTTCGATCATTACTATAGGTGACCAGCTGTTGTATGTGATGGCACCACAGACCATCACACCATCTGTGGGGAGTGTACATCACTCCAAAGTGTAGGCAGGATTGAGGCATTCACCAATGGGGCCTCCAGACACTAACGTGGCCGTCATCAGTGCCAAACTGAATCAAGATTTGTCACTGGTTCCATTCTGTTGCACTCCAATCCCATTGGGAGTGATGCCACTCCAAATGGAGGCAAAAGTGGGTGGTGTCAATGACAGCACATAATAATGGCCCACCATATATCAAATGTTCCTCACCCAAGTGCCTCAAAATGGTAGACAGACACAGGGTACTAATGATGATGCCACCTGTGTCTGGATAGCAGACAATGATATGATCAGCTGTGTGCATATTTGTTGAAGGACCTGGCAGTCCTCTCAACTAGTGGTCTACCAAGGGTGTCATGAGCCTGGGTGCCATGTGATCTCTTTCATCCACTGGTCCCAACACCTCCTCACAGTGTTGTCAGAATGGCCTAGGTGGTGGGCTATTCAGTGAGATGACTATCTGGCTTCTATCAACCTGATGATCCTTTCCCTATCAAACTCTGTTAGTAGTTCATATGGTCTTCAAATGCAACATAATTTCATCTCTAGTGATATAGTTTACCTGTTGCAGAGGGATGCTACAGACAGAATGCCTTTGCACACTTTTTAAGGGAGACACTTTAATGCCCTCTGCTGGCATTACACAATGAGCCATAACACTAACTTTAAATCATTTCCATATCTGCTTCAGACTTATCCTCATGCCAAGTTTTGCAGTGATAAGACAACTCCTTGCTGCACTAATTTTTATGGCAATGACTGTATATATAAAAAATTTCAATGTTATCTTATTAATTTATTGTTTAGTTTTCATTTTTATTGTTTAATAATGCTGACTGTTTTTATCACTACATTTTCTTTTTTCAATACAAGCATTAACTTGTTTAAAACAAATATACCATTGAAATTTATGTTCATAAATTTGGAGAACATATTGAGTAAAACTTTGAAGACACTTATTATTACAATGAATACTCTCCAGTATAATGATTATAGTATAATTGTTTATTTCATAAATTTTTAATAAGATCCAAAATAAGCTTACCTGATTTTGAATCAAGCTGATTATCATTTATTTCAGGGAGAATAATTTTAAAAACCAATGAATAGTTTTCTATATTTTGCTTTGTTTTTAAATCTGTAAGTTTTGTTTTTAAATCTTCCTTATTCTGTAAAAATATTTCAATTAAATTCAGTAATCTCATGTTTAAAAAATATCTATAAACAAAGATTATAAAAATAAAGTTTTTAAAAGTATGCATACAAATGAAAGAAAGATATACTTACTGTCATATCTGTATTTATTAAAATGTGCTCAGTTTTTTGTTTTTTATGAATAGCATGTGTATTTAATCCACATCCACCACAAGTATATACTATCCACTCACCAACATGGCAACTTGTCACCAATATTGATTGCGCCTGAAACAAAAATATGATAGTGTCAAGTTTTAAGTGCTTAAAAATAAATAATTTGCATTCAGATAATTAACTAATGCATAATTAAATGAGAATCAAACTAGATATCTTGTTTATTTTGCTTAAACCTTTCAAAGTATTGTTTTCAATGCTTCTGAAATTAAGAAGCACACATTAAATTTAATTATGAAAGTATTTTTGAAAATTTTTTCTATGTAAATTTTCTAAATATTAAGCTTTTCATGTTCAGTGTTGTCTGGGATGAGATTTAATAGTTTATAGTGAAACTTGGATTTTTCATCAATTATAAATACTTTGTATGAACTTGTGACAAATGAAATTTTTTTTATTTACAAGTTATATAAAATATATTATGTAAAAAATAGGTTATTCAAACTTTATAATCAAAACTATTTTACTTGCAAAATTTTATGATCAATATAGAAATATTCTCTGTATAAAAGGAATAAAATTATGATTTATATATACAAAAAAACCTTGTGAGATACCAGATAATTCAAAGTATCACATAATTCAAAGTCAACTCTAGTCTCCAGCCCAGAGAATAGGATTTTGCATATATTTTAATTTGGATAATTCAAAATATGCTTACAATAAAATTTGAAGTCATTATCTGGTCTGGTGATCCCCAAAAATATCATTTAATTCTAAATCTTCCATCATATTACATGTTTATAAGGAAAGTTTCCACACTCAAGTAGCAGTTTCGTTTTTGGTTTTACCAACTACACATTGCTAATACATTGGACATCAATGAAGAGAGAATTTTTTTTATTTTTACGGAAGAAATCTGTTGGCATTTAATTATTTTGGAAATTTTTCATAAAAATGTATTGTGTCAATAATTCCTAAGCCTATTAAATACACATGTATTCATAATAGAAAGCGTACATAGCTTTAGCCATTAATACAGCTTGTTTTCATCAGATTACGCAATTTTCATAATCTCGAACCCAAGACAGTGAATTCTTCATAGAACTAGCCATTGGTCCTTTAGACAAAATTCATGGGTAATTCTTATTGAAGCACTTAAGCTTGTTTTGTACGTTATTTTCAGCTACAAAATTTCATTCTCACTTTGAATGAAATTTTGTTACTTTTTCATTAAGTACAAACCAACTGATGATTCATAAAATAAATTAAGTTGTCATAATTTTATTTGAGAATTACAAAAAAAAATTTAATTTGAAAAAAGTTCAGATAATTCAAAGTGCTGTTTTGTTTAATCCCTTGAGTTTTGAAATAACATTTTACTGTATATGTAAAATGTTATTTCAAAATAACATGAAATAACATGTTATTTTATTTGTCAATTAAATATTTGTCAAATATTTAATTGACAAATATTTAATTTGTCAATTAAATTCATAAAATTGTTAAACGTACAATGAATTCTTGGTTAATATTTAATTTGTCAATTAATGTATACACAAATTAATGTATACATTAATTTGTGTTAATGTATACATTAACACAAATTCAAATGAATTCATATCCATAAATTTAAGTGGTTGTGAATCAGTGTCAATTCTTATCCTTCATCTACAATGGAAAAACTTATAGACAAAAGTATGGCAAATTTAATTGCTGGTATCTTGAATTGAAAAAATCAAGAATCAATCTGACATCTTAATTACATTAATTTTTTCCCTCAAACTATTTGTGCCTTTTTAAAAAATGGAGATAAGTCATCTATCCTTTGAAAGAAGAGATTAATTATTCCAAAAAAGTGTTTATTTCCTTTTATTTTATAATTAATTTTTTTTTGTATGTAACAATTTTACCATTGTACCTTTCACATTTCTTTTATTAATTTTTCAGTATTTCATAAATGTTCAGATCATTTCATTACAAAATATTTTAATATAAATTGTTATTAATAAAGATGTTTTTAATTTAAATTAAACATTATTAAAAATTAAACTCAAATTATTTAAAAAATTACAAATAAACATCACTATCAAGTACTCAAAACTTATAATCAGTTTTATAATCTTTTGCTGGTTAATATTTAATTTGTCAATTAAATTCATAAAATTGTTAAACGTACAATGAATTCTTGATATACTAACAAACCTAAATCTATAAGTGTCTAGAAAGAAATCTAGAAAAATCTAGAAGGAAATCTAACTCTAATAGTTAGATCTTGGTGGTTTGATTCAGATTGTTTTGTTTACATTTCTTTTTATTATTATGTTGGGTTTTGTGAGTTATACTCGGTTCACACCAGTGGCTGTGTACTATGCCGGACCAAAGTTAAGGCATAGCAACCAAAACAAAACTAAAATTAAATAAGTGTGTGTGTGTGTGTGTGTGTATTCACAGTGTGTCTGTATTCAGGAATTTCCTAACAATGTGGCATGTATTCAATATAGTGGCCTTCTGTAGTGTTATGTATGTATTTCTATTCAATTGTAATGTTCCCAGGCTTGTGTGTAGTGTGTGTGGTATCACACTTGTACATGAGAGAACGACAGGTACAATAAGCACCCTATCCATCCTCCACAGATGCCTTATTTCCTGGGCGAGTTCTGTGTACTTGCTAATTTTTTCAGTGCATGTGTTTTGTGCATTGTGAATGTTTGGAATGGCTATGTCTATAATGTATGTGATTTTATTGTGTTTGTCAATGAGTGTGATGTCTGGTCTGATGTGGTAAATTGTTTATCTGTGATTATGGCTCTGTCATAGTACATTTTGTGTGTGTTGTTTTCCAATATTGTCTGTGGATTGTATTTGTAGTATGGTTTGTGAATGTCTAATAATTTGTGTTTCTTTGCAAGCTCTTGGTGTATTATATTTTCTACTTGATTATGTCTAGGTAAATAATCTGACTGTGTCAACAGCTTGCAACCAGAAGTGATGTGTTGTATAGTTTCTGACATTTTATGCTTGTCATTTGTGATTGTTGTATCTTTGAGTATGTGTTTTCTGTAGTTTTTAGTATTTATGACCTGATCCTATATGGCAATCATGAATCTGTGTCTCCCCAAGCTAACTAGCTGTTTGATGCAGTTTTGTCAACAAAATCCTGGCCCAGGTCATAAGGATGCTTGCCATGAAGTGCCTTTCGAGTCTACGATTGCTTGATGGTGTCTATGCTTTTTGTGTGTTGTGTCATGTCCACATGTGAATGTAAATTTAATGGTGTGTTATTTGAGTCTGCTAGACTTACTGCTTTATGTAACTATGATGCTTCTTGTTTTTTTGTAGAAAAACCATATAACCATAATTTGACTGCAGGGATTTATTCCATCTCGATAATCAACCAACATTTCAAATCAAAACTAGTCCACGTGGGTGCAACTATGCATAATTTACAGCAACAAATTGAAGAACGTAAGTACACAAATTGAAAAAAATTTCAATAATATAACGCTGGCAGTTTACTCGCAACAGCAAGACATACAAGTAAAACGGGAGCAGGCATCCATCATCAGACCAACATCGAATATACACACTATGGGATATCTATAAAAATTGGAAATATAAAAATCTCATGCCAATGCATGGCTGTCCATTTATGAAATTTAATTTTATTAAGTAAAAATAAAACAAATATCCCTTATTATTTTATTTCATTATTTATTTTTTTAATTTCAACAACAATTACTGTTATTTATTTTTCAGAATTCTTGAAAATAAATTACACTGATATAACTCCAGCAAAATTTAATAAAATAAAAATGTGGATGCAATGATGCGTGGTCTGAAGCAAAGGCTCAAGGAGCATAAATACACAATAGATAGGTACCTTGATAACACTGTCTTATCATCGTACGCAAAGCAACAGGATATAGACGTGCAATGGGATCAAGCATCAATTATAAAAACGACGACTAATAGGCAAACGATCAAACATCTGGAGAGGTTGGAGATCTATAAAGCGCACATGAAAACCGGTTGTATAAACCATAGAGACGCTGATTCGTTGTCCACTGCGTGGAGGTCCTTTTACAATTATTAATTTTTCACTATTTAGTTTATTTGTTAATTTTTCACTATTTATTTAGTTTATTTGTTAATTTTTCATTAGTTCGTCTTCTAGGGCTTTTTCCGTTAATTTTTATTTTTATATTTATTTCGAATGCATTTTATGTTCTATATTTACTGTTCTATTTTTGGTAACTGACGATGATCGTTGAAAAATGATTGAAAACGTTTTTATTTTATTAAAATTTTGCTGGAGTTATATCGGTGTAATTTATTTTCAACTTATTCTACCTCCAGTACGCTTTGGTTATATATCAGAATTCTTGTCCTCGTTTTTAAAATTTTTGTATTTATGTTCTTCTATTTTTCCATTCTATTGTAACTGAAGAAAGTCAGTGAAACTGGTCAAAAACATTCTTATTTTATTAAATTCATTGCTGGAATTTATAGGTGTGATTTTTTGTGATTTATCTTTCCAGTTAGTTCAAAATATATGAATAATGAATATCATTTTAACAATAGTATGTACATGTTTTAATTAGCAAATGAACATAAAATTTAAATAATATAAAACAATACATATATAAATAAAAATAAAATAAAAATCAATCAATAGAGGAAAATAATCTCAAATCTCAAAAAGTGACTGCCAAGCATTGGAAATGGTATCAGCATTGCAATGATTAATGCACATGGATATTCCTATGAGCTATATAAATTTCCAACTTCTCCAAGTGAGAAAATGCAAGCACTTTAGAGGTAGGTTTTGATATTTTTGCTTATTTCCAATTTATTTGTATATCATGCATTGGTAGACTATTCACATCAACAGGTCGAATAGCCACTTGATGATACTATGTGTTTTATATATATATATATATATAAATTTCCTGGCTGTTATAGAATATAACCATAGAAAAAGTATGGTAATCAACTGAACTTTGACATCCTGGTTTTCTTAACATTTTGACAGCAAGGAGCCCAAAAATGTAAAAACACACCTTACAAATGTATGTGTGAGGTCATCTATCTTGCATTGTTTCTCAAATGGAAGAACCAAAACCTTTAAAACTTAGCAAGGTTATTTATATATACATATAGATAGATAATGATGCTGTTAAATTTTGATGGCTAAAGGTCTAGGGGTGGGAATTAGAAGAGGTTGTGTGTCCTATTGTGAGTGGAGTCAGATTTAATGAAAATTTTTTCTAATTATTGGTACTTAAATTTTTTTAAAATGTATATCTACTGTCAACATCGTATCTTTTGAATTGTAAATGCTAATAATGATTTTATTCGTTATTAGCATTAACAGTTTTTTATAAAACACATCCCTACCCTCAAAATTATGCCTTTTGCNAGTTTCATCATCCATATGAAGACAAAATTTGAAGTCATTTTATCAATTACTTATTTCTTGACATCTACTTAAATAAAACATGTTTTGTGTTTTCTATAAAATTGAAAAAATTGAACTTTGAGATTTGTGATACAGAACATATTTCAGGAACAGTTGCCTCTTCATTTTAAATTGTTTCCAATTGGACTACTGAATTTAGACAGAGTTTTGAAAAACCTGGAATATGATCCTTGCAGTAGATATTCAAAAAGTGCAACAACACCAGAAATCAAATCATTAATAAAGTCCATGATATAGTTTTGTAAAATCAACAATTAAAGGTGTCTAACATTGCTAAAGCTGTAAGCATTTCAGATAAATTGGAATTTCACATTTTGACTGAAGAATTAAATGAGAAAATTAGCTACAAGATGGGTGCCATGATTGCTAACAATTGAACAAAAATGCATTTGCACTCATATTTCTCAAGTATATAGAGTGTTTCCAGAAAAAATGATCAAGGTTGTGCACAGATTTGTTACCATGAATGGAGACTACATACTCAAAGTAAAAAGAAACAGCTGAAACAGAACAATGGATACTAGAATTAAAAAAAAAAAAAAGACTTCTTTCTGCTAGAAAGATCATGACATCTGTTTTCTGGATGCTAAAGCAATTACACAAATAAATTATTTTCCAAAGGATAAAACAATAATAGAGTACTATGCTAATATTCAACAAATGTGTACCTCAAGCAATGGTAAGTTAAGCAGTTTTTATAGCATTTTCCATTACATTTTGAAAATATTCCTGTTTTAACATTATTATTGAATATTTATTTATTTTATTATTTAAATGTTAAATAATATAATCCTTTAATTGTTGCAAAATGGTGGACTTATTCATATAAATAAGTCCAACACCTTTCCTTTTAGATAGGTCCCATATAAAAAAAATTCCAGCATTATCAAATCAGGCAATATTTCTGGCCACAGAAAATCACCATATCACAAAATAAAATGATCTGGAACGTTTCTCACACTGTATGAACAATATTGTTTCTCACACTGTGTGACAAAGTTCACAATACTGTCCTTTGCAACTAAAAACAAACAATTAGCAAACTTCATGTAGAAAAATTAGATCTGTTCAAATCTTGTGATTTATTTTGCACCCCACATTTGATTGCTCTTTTAGTACGTAAAAATAATTTTTTTCCATCAGAATTAATAGAAATAAGGGTCTTCTTTTAAAGACTTCCCATAAGAAATCATATAACAATGGAAAAATAAAAATGAATTTACACCCAATCACCCAATGATCAGAAAAATCAGGTTTATATATATGTATATGTATATATATCTAAATCTAATTTTAAAAAATATTGTCTTGTATTATTTCCTGTATTTCAATTAGATCTATTATCATTAATTAGTTCTATGCTGGTAGCTAGCTAGCTATCAATATCATAAAAATTTAATTGGTGAATGCATGCTGATAAATATAAAAAGCTAATTTTATGTATTCATATTAGTTTTATTTTGTGCATCTATTATTAAATTATTTTTTAAAAATACAAAAATTGCTTAGATACAGCTATTAAATTTTATTTTAGTTGGAACCCTTATGCCTTATTTAATCCTGTATTCATAAAAAATTTTATAATTAACAAAAATTACTTAAATGAAAATCTTACCATAGTTATTCCACCCAAATCTAAAGTCACTGTAGCTACTCCACCTTGAAAGAATGTGTGTAAAGTTTCTTCATTTGTTAGAGCCAATGAATTAATGGGAGTTGACTGAATGACATTATTCTTTGTATGAATGCAAACATTCAGACAATGACAAACTAAATGCATCATTTTATCTTAAAATGAAAGAAAAAAAATTTTAAATTATTAAAATAATAAAAAGAAAATATTTCTAAAATAAATTATTACAAACACCACATTAAACAAAAATATCATAAGTTAACAACTTACATCTAGGTTATTTTTATGAAAAATATTTTATTGAGCAAGAAATAATATATATAATCATGTTATCATATTATATATTAATCATATTAAAATAAATAAATGGCATATCTTTTGGTTACAATTAAAAAACATATTTTCTTATAATTATAATGTAACATTTTCCAAATATCTTATAATTACTAATTCATCATAAAGATAGCAATCATTATAAGTATTTAATTACTATTTCATGTTTTAAACTAAATTCATGTTCAAGTACTTGAGTCCATTAAAATATCAATGTATATATTAACTAGAAATAGTAGAATGTAATTAACATAAGTTATTTTCTGTAATGAAACTGATCTTTTACCCAGAAACAGCACTAACATCTTGCATAAGCAAAATTTAAAGCTTTTATATGAAACAAATAATGCTATCTATAACAGTGTAGTTTAACATCAAACATTAAGATATACTATTATAGATAATAAGATAATTTAATAGATCAATATGCCAAACATTAAGAAGTTTTTAAGAATTAAGATGTATTAAATAACACTCATGTAGCTTCATAGATTTACAAAAGTTGCATTTTGTAAATTCTCCTATTCAGTTTGAGTTTATATCAAAACTTCCAATTTGCTTCAAAAAATTACAATATATCTCATCTCTAGTCAGTTAAATAAAATTACATCTTGTTAATAAATCATTGCAATAGTTTACATAAAAAATTAAATTTCTATTAATATAAAATGTATATAACCCTGACATTGATGTTATCATTTATAAGGCTAAATTTTCTAATCTTTATTACAAGTATTATGTAGAGCTAACCTCAGTTTCTTCAAATATACTATCTTTAAAATAACAATATGAAAATTTCTGAATGATTTAAAAATAGGCGATATATTAGAAAACTGAAATCTTAAAAATTAATTCAGAGATAAACTAATAGCTACCATTATTAGTCTAATTCATATTTAGTTATTAATATAATAAAGAAATTATGTCCAAAGATAGAAATTTATTTAATATGATTAAATTATACTTAAATATGTGTATATACTTAAATGTACATACAATTATTTATGAATTATAAATAATTGTATGTAAAAACAGACCACTGCATCACCCCCATCAATGAACATAGATCATTGTATGTTTAATATTTTGTTGCATCATCTTTGCGGCCAAAACACCTTCCATACATCTCGGCATGCTGTTGACTAGGTGTTCACTTTCATCTGCCGTTATGAAATTCCAGATAGTTAAGATGGAAGCTTTTAGTCCAACTGTCCGAGGGCATGTTTTTTGCAGACATCTCTTCATAATGTTCCATACATTCTCAATTGGTGAAAGATCTGGTCTGTTAGATAGCCAAAAAAGAACTTCTATGTTCTTTTCTGTTTTGTTTTTCTGCCTGTATGACATGTGGTCCCATCATGCTGGAAAATGCAGGTTCTATTTGGATATAGCTTTGCTATGAACGGCAGTAAATACTGTTGTAGAATGTTAATGTATTGCTCTGAAGCAAGTGTTCCTGCCATCAACAAATGTCAACTGACCCATACCACTGGCACTCATACATCCCCGAACCATGAAACTGGCAGGAAACATCATTGAGCGATATAACAATAATGGCTCATTAGCTTGACTGGCAGACTGAATGACACATTTGCTTTTGTCTGTTGCTGATAATTCAACATTTGATTTAATTTGATTTATCAGACCACAGAATTTCATGCCACTTTTGTTGAGACCAGGAAAGATGTTCTTTGGCTCACTGTACCTGTTTCTTCTTTTGATGTGCTGTTAGCAAAGGTTTTTCATGTGCTGACACAAATACAAAGACACAGAGAAAAATTATATACCTTTCTAATTATGTTCTTTGAATAACACATTAAATCAAAAAAAAAAAAAGCTGGCAAGTGCTCTTGCACAATTTTAATGCCATTCAAACATCAGGTTAAGGGGATCAGAAAGTCGAGTAATTTTCCATTATAATTTCTAAAAGTTAGAAAAAAAAAAGTAAATCTTATTTTTGGAGTAGGAGTAAGTTTTCAAAAAATTGTAAATACCAAAATGAGTATGGTAACATTTTTATTAAGTCTGACTACATTTGAGATATGATTCCCTATAAGACTAGGGGGAGATTGAGGAGATAATCTCCAAACCATAACAGTATCCATATCTCATATATAGAAATATTCTTGCCAAGTTTCAAAATATGAAGCAAAATACAAGACAACACACAGAAATTTGTTCCTCCCCATTTTTGTTTTCAGAATCAGGGAACCTAAATATGTTGAAAAATGCAAAAAATCCAGGAGGATCAAAATTTGACTAATTATAATACATTATCTGTTACTTCAACAAGAAAATAGAAATCAACACCATGATAAACATTTATTCTCCTATAAGTAGAAATATATTTTATTTCAAAAGCTTCATTTCTTTTTTTTTAAATCTACAAAGAATCTCTGCACAATTTGGCTAGACAAAATTTAAGTTTGAAAATTATAAGATTTCAGATTATAAATAATTCTGAAATTTTAACTAAAATATAATAAAAACAACACATTAAAAGCTTAACTGTAAAATAAACTTTTAAAATAGAATATATTTTGAAATGTTTTCAAAAGGTATTTAATTTTATGCCAAAAATTTTTATTTCAAATTTCAGAAAAAACTATATCTAGCTTTTAAAAAGGTGTTATGTATTAAATAAACAAACATTTTTGGCTTGTTTTAATCTTTCTTCACATACATGTCGAACAAAATAAAATTTAATAAAAACTACAGTTTTAGTTATAACAACTGTATAGAATATAATTGATTATAATCTAAACAATTTTATTTGAATATGACAAAAAAGAAATATATCAAAAGTATTAAAATAAATGTATTAAAATAATGTGTTTTTATTTTGAATTAATTTGGTTTTTAAATTTTCAAAATTTTAATCAATCTACTTGGCAAATCAAAATATTTTAAAACATAAGTTTAAATTTAAATATTTTGAATTAAGGAATATCTAATCAAACACTATTACTCTCTCTTGCATTGCATTGTTGTTTACATTAATTAAAACCATTAAGTATGTTAATGTATTATTGTGATACTTCAAGTACTGTATATGCTCAAGTACAATATACATCTATATAAGTACAGGTATACCTCGCCTTACGTCGGTAATTGGTTCCAGGAGAACGACTTAAGTCAAAAAACGACGTAAGTCGAATTTACTTGTCTCCGAATCTACTTATCACTAGGCTAAATCGTAAATTACCATTCCCGGTTCTGTATTTTATTTATTAATGCATTTTTAATAATATATGGTTAATAAAAATCTATTTTAAGCTTACAAACAAGTAAATTTTAGTTTTTAATATAGTACAGAAAAAAAGTAATCTAAATTTACGAATGCATGTACTTTAAATACAGTATATACTTGTATATATTTTAATATGATTTTATGTGCTTTAAACGTTTTTCTAGTGATATTACGACTTCAATATTTGTGACAGACAGACGTAAAGTCGAATAAAATGACTTAAACTTGATTTTTATTTTTCCATATACTTTTTTGACAAACGACATATAATCGGGAACGACGTAACTCAAAACGATGTAAGTCGATGTATGCCTGTATATAAAAGTATATGCTCAAGTACAATATACAATCTATCCAGTTCCAATGGAAAGGAACAAATTTCTGTGTGTTGTCTTGTATTTTGCTTCATATTTTGAAACTTGGCAAGAATACTTCTATATATGAACTATGGATACTGTTATGGTTTGGAGATTATCTTACCTCATCAAGGAACGAAATTCTCCATTGTGTTTCCAGTACTGAGAGCTAAAATGTATTCTTTACTATTATTAACTAGAATGCAATTTGCAACTTATCATTTCTAAAAAGAATCTTAGCACAGAGTCCTAGGGACCCATGGAACAAACTACAGCAAACAGGAGTATATAGAATCTTTATATTAAGCAAGAACAAGTTTTTTTTCTACATCAATGCCACAGCCTAGGCTTTAAGGTAGAGACACACTGGACATAAACACATTGAAAGAGAAAGATTTACAACAAAGCTGGCCACTTTCTGCTTAGACAATGAGTGGAAAGTCCTATAGGGCTATGTAAAAAACATCCTAAAGGTCATTGATCAATCTGGCAAAACTCAAAACCATAAATATACAAAAATATAATCCCACCAATCAGACATTAGTCTCAAAGTGTTATCAGAATGACTTCAAGACAAAGTTGAACACACTGCCACATAGAACATCTATATTTTATGTAGCTCCTCTTTTCTACCATTTTTTGTTGATGTAAAGATGTGTGAATAGAACAGTTTGAAAACTGAAAATTTTCAATGTTCTCTAAATGTTCTTTTTGTTTCTTCAACTAAAGAAGCCTGCTTACATTGGACAAAAGTACTTTTAAATAGTCTATTTGTTGTTATTCCTCTCCATAAGAGGAAATAATAAATTTGTTCAAGATTGCTACTGGATGTTTATGTTTATCACAATGTACAGGTTTCCAATTTACAATGATAAGTAATATATTACAATTTAGGTAATGTAAATATCTTAATCCATAACAGAGAAATTCTTAACTAAATTTAATTAATATTACATTCAAACTAATATAAATAAAAATAAAATAAAAATCAATCAATANTAATTTTTATTACATATTATTTATTATAATTCAATTATTATTCAAACTTTTGGGATAAAGAATTTTAAGTAACCTTATATTACTCTGAAAATAAGTGCAATTATTTTTCTGATTCTGTTCCAAAAGATTTCAGTTGACAGTGCAATGATTCAGTCATTAAAGTAACAATTAAAAAATTCCAATATTCCTTGGAAGAACATAATTTATAACATATACGAATTTTAATAACATATAATGCAAATGATATTTGAAATTATGTATTATATATTATATAAAATATTATACAAAAATAAATAATATATTTTATATAATATAGAGAAAATTGTTTCTATAAAGTAGGATTTCTTTGATATCTCAAACTTTCAGAGGGACAACTAAAACATTACTAAATATATGATTCATGAAGCAATGTCCTTACATCCTTACACTAGTAGAGTTCTTTCATTCAAGTTACTTGTATTTTAGTCTGAATGCTCTGTTGCTTTTAAAAGCATCTGTTCAGACTAAACTATTTCACATTTATTTAACTTTGTAGAATTAATTATATAGGATTTTCCAATTTATATATTCCTGTTTTTAAATCAATTGGTTTCATATTTTAAGCTTATCATCATAGCATTAATTATATCTGGCTTTTAACTTCAACAAAGCCATATAAATTTTATGAATGTTTTAGAACATGAATTTATCTATCAATAAACTAATATATATGATTGTATCAATAATATAAACAATTGCTTAAATTAATTGATTAAAATGATACAAATACTAATTAATAAAATAATGAATCCTGCAGATTAAACTAGACTGATTTTTCTGAGATTAAGCTTACAAATACTAAATGTATCCTTTTAAAAAGTGACAAACAAATGGCAATTAAGTTTATATTGCTAATGCATTCTTATGTTATTTATATTCTAAACTGTTTAGACAGTATTTAAAATACTTAATTATACGTAGTGTCAATAGAATCTAAATATTTTACTAAAAAAACAGGAAACATAATTCACTAACTATACTGTCGAGTACCTCTCGCTCCTCAGCTGACAATCCAGCGGCCTTAGCAACAAGAGATGCAGTATCGCGAGAGAGAGAAGCTGCGCAGGGGGTCTTTTGATAGAAGTAGCGGGAAGAGTCCATTTAACAGGCAAACTGGACTCGACCTTGAACTGAAACATTCACAAAAGAGGAATGGAGACGTAGTAAGGCGCTCCTCGTGGCACTTTACTCAACTAATTAAATGCGCAATAAAATAATTATTCGATAATTTTTATCTAAATTATTTATTAATACTTAAAGATAAATTTACTATTTAATTTATTACACGATGTGAGTAAAAATAATTTACTTCCTAATACATTTATCTCTCATGATTTTTATCCTAGTGCCGATTTATAGATAAAACGAAACATATTTGTTTAAATCCGTTTTCTAATATCTTATAAAATATTTTCGTTAGGATATTTAAGCTCGATGATAATCTAATGTTCGCTTGAAAGTAGCGGCACAACAATTAAGTAGTGTAGGTCCGAAATCGAACCGGGATCATTAGTCGAAATCGCTGTGATGTTTTAGAAGCTTTTCATTGGTGTAGAATGATTAAATAGCCACTTTTGAGTCATCCTTTCACACGTCTAGAGTTGTATCTATTCCGATCCAGGTTATCGGCAAGATGTATGAGAGATGCTTTAATTCTAAGGAATCCGGGGATGCAAATCTAGATTAGATCCGTAGAAATTTAATAAATTAGCTAGGTTCTAATGCATCACATGTCATAAACGTTTAGAATCTTCGAAATAGAGAGAGAGAGAGAGGCTTACGTCAAATACACAAACCGGCTGTCTCTCTAAATTTGCATTCATGATATCTATATGAATTTGAAATTAGTTATGCTAATCGTCCTTGATTACATGACAATAAATCATTACGTTTTATTCTTTCATAGCTACTTTTTTTGCCTATTTGAGAGGACTTATCGCACCACGATGTTTTGAGGAACGTAAAAATACATACGTAAAAGCTGTAAAATAAATGTAAAACTTGTCAATACCCTCTGAAAAATTGTAACAAGCGGAAAAAATTATAATCCATGTCGGAATCTGAAAACTAATTTCTATCTAACNTTTTGTTAATAATTAATAATATAAAATTTATTTTTTATTAAATTAATTTTATTATTTATTTTATTAAATAAAACTGTGGGGCATCAAGTTGAGATTTTTAAGGTTATTCAAAAAATTCTTGGAATAAAATAAAGATGGCAATAGTATAACAATGTTTTAGTGCAGTTTCATCAGTCATATGAAGACAAAATTTGAAGTCATTTTATCAATTACTTATTTCTTGACATCTACTTAAATAAAACATGTTTTGTGTTTTCTATAAAATTGAAAAAATTGAACTTTGAGATTTGTGATACAGAACATATTTCAGGAACAGTTGCCTCTTCATTTTAAATTGTTTCCAATTGGACTACTGAATTTAGACAGAGTTTTGAAAAACCTGGAATATGATCCTTGCAGTAGATATTCAAAAAGTGCAACAACACCAGAAATCAAATCATTAATAAAGTCCATGATATAGTTTTGTAAAATCAACAATTAAAGGTGTCTAACATTGCTAAAGCTGTAAGCATTTCAGATAAATTGGAATTTCACATTTTGACTGAAGAATTAAATGAGAAAATTAGCTACAAGATGGGTGCCATGATTGCTAACAATTGAACAAAAATGCATTTGCACTCATATTTCTCAAGTATATAGAGTGTTTCCAGAAAAAATGATCAAGGTTGTGCACAGATTTGTTACCATGAATGGAGACTACATACTCAAAGTAAAAAGAAACAGCTGAAACAGAACAATGGATACTAGAATTAAAAAAAAAAAAAAGACTTCTTTCTGCTAGAAAGATCATGACATCTGTTTTCTGGATGCTAAAGCAATTACACAAATAAATTATTTTCCAAAGGATAAAACAATAATAGAGTACTATGCTAATATTCAACAAATGTGTACCTCAAGCAATGGTAAGTTAAGCAGTTTTTATAGCATTTTCCATTACATTTTGAAAATATTCCTGTTTTAACATTATTATTGAATATTTATTTATTTTATTATTTAAATGTTAAATAATATAATCCTTTAATTGTTGCAAAATGGTGGACTTATTCATATAAATAAGTCCAACACCTTTCCTTTTAGATAGGTCCCATATAAAAAAAATTCCAGCATTATCAAATCAGGCAATATTTCTGGCCACAGAAAATCACCATATCACAAAATAAAATGATCTGGAACGTTTCTCACACTGTATGAACAATATTGTTTCTCACACTGTGTGACAAAGTTCACAATACTGTCCTTTGCAACTAAAAACAAACAATTAGCAAACTTCATGTAGAAAAATTAGATCTGTTCAAATCTTGTGATTTATTTTGCACCCCACATTTGATTGCTCTTTTAGTACGTAAAAATAATTTTTTTCCATCAGAATTAATAGAAATAAGGGTCTTCTTTTAAAGACTTCCCATAAGAAATCATATAACAATGGAAAAATAAAAATGAATTTACACCCAATCACCCAATGATCAGAAAAATCAGGTTTATATATATGTATATGTATATATATCTAAATCTAATTTTAAAAAATATTGTCTTGTATTATTTCCTGTATTTCAATTAGATCTATTATCATTAATTAGTTCTATGCTGGTAGCTAGCTAGCTATCAATATCATAAAAATTTAATTGGTGAATGCATGCTGATAAATATAAAAAGCTAATTTTATGTATTCATATTAGTTTTATTTTGTGCATCTATTATTAAATTATTTTTTAAAAATACAAAAATTGCTTAGATACAGCTATTAAATTTTATTTTAGTTGGAACCCTTATGCCTTATTTAATCCTGTATTCATAAAAAATTTTATAATTAACAAAAATTACTTAAATGAAAATCTTACCATAGTTATTCCACCCAAATCTAAAGTCACTGTAGCTACTCCACCTTGAAAGAATGTGTGTAAAGTTTCTTCATTTGTTAGAGCCAATGAATTAATGGGAGTTGACTGAATGACATTATTCTTTGTATGAATGCAAACATTCAGACAATGACAAACTAAATGCATCATTTTATCTTAAAATGAAAGAAAAAAAATTTTAAATTATTAAAATAATAAAAAGAAAATATTTCTAAAATAAATTATTACAAACACCACATTAAACAAAAATATCATAAGTTAACAACTTACATCTAGGTTATTTTTATGAAAAATATTTTATTGAGCAAGAAATAATATATATAATCATGTTATCATATTATATATTAATCATATTAAAATAAATAAATGGCATATCTTTTGGTTACAATTAAAAAACATATTTTCTTATAATTATAATGTAACATTTTCCAAATATCTTATAATTACTAATTCATCATAAAGATAGCAATCATTATAAGTATTTAATTACTATTTCATGTTTTAAACTAAATTCATGTTCAAGTACTTGAGTCCATTAAAATATCAATGTATATATTAACTAGAAATAGTAGAATGTAATTAACATAAGTTATTTTCTGTAATGAAACTGATCTTTTACCCAGAAACAGCACTAACATCTTGCATAAGCAAAATTTAAAGCTTTTATATGAAACAAATAATGCTATCTATAACAGTGTAGTTTAACATCAAACATTAAGATATACTATTATAGATAATAAGATAATTTAATAGATCAATATGCCAAACATTAAGAAGTTTTTAAGAATTAAGATGTATTAAATAACACTCATGTAGCTTCATAGATTTACAAAAGTTGCATTTTGTAAATTCTCCTATTCAGTTTGAGTTTATATCAAAACTTCCAATTTGCTTCAAAAAATTACAATATATCTCATCTCTAGTCAGTTAAATAAAATTACATCTTGTTAATAAATCATTGCAATAGTTTACATAAAAAATTAAATTTCTATTAATATAAAATGTATATAACCCTGACATTGATGTTATCATTTATAAGGCTAAATTTTCTAATCTTTATTACAAGTATTATGTAGAGCTAACCTCAGTTTCTTCAAATATACTATCTTTAAAATAACAATATGAAAATTTCTGAATGATTTAAAAATAGGCGATATATTAGAAAACTGAAATCTTAAAAATTAATTCAGAGATAAACTAATAGCTACCATTATTAGTCTAATTCATATTTAGTTATTAATATAATAAAGAAATTATGTCCAAAGATAGAAATTTATTTAATATGATTAAATTATACTTAAATATGTGTATATACTTAAATGTACATACAATTATTTATGAATTATAAATAATTGTATGTAAAAACAGACCACTGCATCACCCCCATCAATGAACATAGATCATTGTATGTTTAATATTTTGTTGCATCATCTTTGCGGCCAAAACACCTTCCATACATCTCGGCATGCTGTTGACTAGGTGTTCACTTTCATCTGCCGTTATGAAATTCCAGATAGTTAAGATGGAAGCTTTTAGTCCAACTGTCCGAGGGCATGTTTTTTGCAGACATCTCTTCATAATGTTCCATACATTCTCAATTGGTGAAAGATCTGGTCTGTTAGATAGCCAAAAAAGAACTTCTATGTTCTTTTCTGTTTTGTTTTTCTGCCTGTATGACATGTGGTCCCATCATGCTGGAAAATGCAGGTTCTATTTGGATATAGCTTTGCTATGAACGGCAGTAAATACTGTTGTAGAATGTTAATGTATTGCTCTGAAGCAAGTGTTCCTGCCATCAACAAATGTCAACTGACCCATACCACTGGCACTCATACATCCCCGAACCATGAAACTGGCAGGAAACATCATTGAGCGATATAACAATAATGGCTCATTAGCTTGACTGGCAGACTGAATGACACATTTGCTTTTGTCTGTTGCTGATAATTCAACATTTGATTTAATTTGATTTATCAGACCACAGAATTTCATGCCACTTTTGTTGAGACCAGGAAAGATGTTCTTTGGCTCACTGTACCTGTTTCTTCTTTTGATGTGCTGTTAGCAAAGGTTTTTCATGTGCTGACACAAATACAAAGACACAGAGAAAAATTATATACCTTTCTAATTATGTTCTTTGAATAACACATTAAATCAAAAAAAAAAAAGCTGGCAAGTGCTCTTGCACAATTTTAATGCCATTCAAACATCAGGTTAAGGGGATCAGAAAGTCGAGTAATTTTCCATTATAATTTCTAAAAGTTAGAAAAAAAAAAGTAAATCTTATTTTTGGAGTAGGAGTAAGTTTTCAAAAAATTGTAAATACCAAAATGAGTATGGTAACATTTTTATTAAGTCTGACTACATTTGAGATATGATTCCCTATAAGACTAGGGGGAGATTGAGGAGATAATCTCCAAACCATAACAGTATCCATATCTCATATATAGAAATATTCTTGCCAAGTTTCAAAATATGAAGCAAAATACAAGACAACACACAGAAATTTGTTCCTCCCCATTTTTGTTTTCAGAATCAGGGAACCTAAATATGTTGAAAAATGCAAAAAATCCAGGAGGATCAAAATTTGACTAATTATAATACATTATCTGTTACTTCAACAAGAAAATAGAAATCAACACCATGATAAACATTTATTCTCCTATAAGTAGAAATATATTTTATTTCAAAAGCTTCATTTCTTTTTTTTTAAATCTACAAAGAATCTCTGCACAATTTGGCTAGACAAAATTTAAGTTTGAAAATTATAAGATTTCAGATTATAAATAATTCTGAAATTTTAACTAAAATATAATAAAAACAACACATTAAAAGCTTAACTGTAAAATAAACTTTTAAAATAGAATATATTTTGAAATGTTTTCAAAAGGTATTTAATTTTATGCCAAAAATTTTTATTTCAAATTTCAGAAAAAACTATATCTAGCTTTTAAAAAGGTGTTATGTATTAAATAAACAAACATTTTTGGCTTGTTTTAATCTTTCTTCACATACATGTCGAACAAAATAAAATTTAATAAAAACTACAGTTTTAGTTATAACAACTGTATAGAATATAATTGATTATAATCTAAACAATTTTATTTGAATATGACAAAAAAGAAATATATCAAAAGTATTAAAATAAATGTATTAAAATAATGTGTTTTTATTTTGAATTAATTTGGTTTTTAAATTTTCAAAATTTTAATCAATCTACTTGGCAAATCAAAATATTTTAAAACATAAGTTTAAATTTAAATATTTTGAATTAAGGAATATCTAATCAAACACTATTACTCTCTCTTGCATTGCATTGTTGTTTACATTAATTAAAACCATTAAGTATGTTAATGTATTATTGTGATACTTCAAGTACTGTATATGCTCAAGTACAATATACATCTATATAAGTACAGGTATACCTCGCCTTACGTCGGTAATTGGTTCCAGGAGAACGACTTAAGTCAAAAAACGACGTAAGTCGAATTTACTTGTCTCCGAATCTACTTATCACTAGGCTAAATCGTAAATTACCATTCCCGGTTCTGTATTTTATTTATTAATGCATTTTTAATAATATATGGTTAATAAAAATCTATTTTAAGCTTACAAACAAATAAATTTTAGTTTTTAATATAGTACA
>NW_019385325.1:69516-153210 GCF_000671375.1 Centruroides sculpturatus | reverse complement strand
GGCTACTCAAATATTTTACGTTTTTGATACTAAATTAACTTCTGAAGTATAATTTTTTATTGTTTTTATATTTTTCAATATATTTATTTTGTTCGTACAAAATAAAAAAATAATTTTTAACGATACAATAGTCTTCGTTAGGCTTAACATCGACGAAAATTCAACGCGAAGCGACACGCAACGCAGAAAAATGTCAAGATGGGATAAATTAATATATTTTTTCGTACATATTCGGTTATCCGAAGCATCGATCTTCCGAACAACCCCAGTCCCCAATTTATTCGGATAATCGACGCTCTACTGTATAAAGATATAAAATATAATACAAAAATAAATTGTTAATTCTTGTGTTTAACTAATGTATCCTCTTTAATTAAAAATTAACGAATTTCTGATTAAATATATAGTTGATTTTTTCCACTTTATTTAAGTGAATTTTGAAAAAATAGTATAGATTATCTGTTTTTCTTGAAATACAGTTTACTATGCGCACAGATGGCCGAGAGGATAAAACTACTGAACACTAGTCGTGGGTTTGCGCAAGACCAACGAGTTAGTCATGTGATATTTTCCAGGTTTTCTTCACATGTGTGACATCTAAATAGGGACTAAATTCCCATAGAAAGTCCTCCCGAAAGACACTCATTGGCAGATCTTCCATGCAATGAGTTGCCTTATTCCATCAAACCAAACAGTTTATTGATTTCTGAAGCTATTTTGCTAAGTAATTTTTAAATGTAATTTTTTCGGTATTCAATTTTTTAATACGTGATTTTAGAAAAGAATAATTGTACACAGAAATAAATGATGCTTAAACTTTGTGGTTGCGCTCAGTCATTAAACACAGCCACAAGTTTATATATCGGATTTATACCATAAGCAGAGTCGGATTTGCATAATTCTAAACAATTTACAATTCAAAGCATCACTTTTATAAATTTATTATTATTTGGTGACTAGGAAAGTCTCTTATTACAGTATTTTAGGTTAGGTGCTCAATTATAGCGCAAATTCATCTCAGATTTAATGCGTTGGATGATATTAATCCAAGAAAAGATTCATAGCAACGCAAAGTTATTTTAAATTTTGCAATAAGAGTCAGTTGATTTCAGCAATTTTCATCTCGCAAAATCTCATACTTTTCAATGTTCGATTCTTACGATTGGCATTATGGCCGGATGATCAAGACGAAAAAGAGCGCCAATCTGACGCTCTGGGTACTCGGATTCAGTACAGAAACGTCAGGAATTTTTCATGGGCGTTTGTCGCAGACCAGTCCCTAACCGGCCGGCTGTACCCTTTGTGAGTACGGTCAAACCCGTGATGAGTATGATTTAAAAGATCTTTTTAGTACCATAAGAGAAGCGTTTCAAAAAATACAACTAAAATAGTAAAATATAAATTTGCTGTGAATTTCGTTAATTGTTGCATATAACTGAACGTAATAGAACATCTAACTAATTGAAAGTTTTATTTTGAATTGTACAGTACTCGTAAAACGTTTAGAATTTCCCGAAACATAAACATTTCCGAATATGGCATTTTAAGCAGGTGACAATTGATAGTTTTAGAAAATTTGTAAAAAATTCAAAATAACCAACTATCAGTGTTCAGTAGTTTTATCCACTATTACACTGTTAAAAATATANGTTAGAACACTAAATTGGACAAAAATTTGCCTTGGAGTTTGAACGATTCGGAGTTCGAACGGCCTCCTGAAATGAATTAAATTCGAAGTATGAGGTACCATTGTATTTTCGATGTTGGTGACTCTATGTTTAATCTTAACTTTCTTTGATCATTAAATTAATGAGATTCTCGCGTCAAATTTAGATTTCATATAATAAAATTTTGCTCTTAAAAGTAAACACAATTTTAAAAATATTGTGTGTATGTATATAATATACACAAATAGTTCTATGTATATTATTATAATTTAGGCCTAACTAGACCTTATAATTGTTTACTGATACAGGAAACGTGCGATTTCAGCCACCTCACAAATATAAATGACTTCTCAAATTTTCTAAAAGCGTTTTAGTTGATTTCGAAAGACGTTCGCATCTGTTTCTTATTAATCATTTAATCTAGGTTCAACATCTTAAGCAGAAGTTCCGTCTAGGATACGTTTGACGTCATTATTCACGCGTCACGAGAAAGATTCCTTTAACTTGAGAGATAGTTACACTTAGGAATCCTCCTCTCTCCTATAATTTATAACGTCCCGGTTTAACGAGTAAATGTATCAATTATACAAGTATATGACTTATACATAAATAAATCATTTTAGTACAGTATATAGGCTACTATATATACATTAAAAAATATTTTTCTTTATTTTAACATTGATCTTTATTAAATTTTATTTTGGTTAGTCATTAAACTGTTTTATCACTTTAAAAAAGTCATCTTCATGTTTGTCATTTAATTTGCGTCAATTAAGTTTGCTCTTTACTGATATTTAAAAAATGTCGGTAACAAATCTTTAGTAGTGTGTGAAGATGAGATAAATAACTGCTTTGACGTCATAATAATTGTTACTGATTGTGTGAGAGAGACCAGATGATATGATTTAAATTTATAATCGTCACATGTGCTGATCAGTGTTTAGTACTGAAATCACATAGCAATAATCTAATTAAATTACATTTCTTTTCAAGTGTGAATCTAACGAGCTGTTATCATTTAGAAATTCGTGAAAAATTATGATTAAAATCTGAATAAGTGATCATGTTTCTATAAATTGAAATGTTATGGACTTCCTTTATTTTAATAGTAAATAATAATAAATTATTTAAGGTTATAAATAATAAAAGTTTTAAAAAATTAAATAAAAGTTTTAAAAAAATATTTACATTTATTATAGGAAATCTGATGATAACAAAAACGCGGGAAGTTAAACATAATCACAAGAATAAAAAAAATTAGTGTTTGCTTAAGAGAAATATTATACGATTTATACTTATAAAACAAAAAAGTCTTAAAAAATTGCTATTAGATAATTTTTAAAGTACACTTAACATATATTTCTATTCAAAAAATGACCGAAAATCAATTTATTTAATTGAATAATAATGATTTTAAATGTTTTTGACAAAATTGTAAGTTGTTATATATAGTAAAAAATATACATTTGATAAAATTATCTTTTCTTTCAAATTATAAAATCAAATCTAGTTTCATTTCGAGCGTCATTTGTTAGCATTACATCGAATCGCTAAACAAACATTGATAGGAAAACGAAGAGTTTATTAATCTTTCCCATCTGCTGAACATAAGAAGAGATAATTTTAGGCGTTATAATGGAGTTAAAGTTCAACTAGATACTTTATTTGAACAAAAGTCACGTAGGTTTTTATTTAAAATTATAGCAAGGTCGTTGGCTCAATGGCAGATAATGGCAGACACGTGAATTTTAGTAACCTATATGACATCATTTGACGTTGTGTGCGCTTCCCACCTCATTATATAGAATCCAACTAGGTCAGAGCTAAGGTTAGATACCTTATGAATTTAACTTTCTAAATTTTTGTTTACTGATCTGTTCTATCAAAAATAACATTTTNATTTGTATATAATTTTCTAGCGATAAAATATAGTAAACTAATGGAAGAAACAAAAACTTTAAAAATAAAAATTATACTTTATGAATTAAATAATTTTATAAACAATTCCTGTTCATAATTTTGAACTAATTTTAGATAATTTATGTACCAAAATTGGGACAATAATAGTTTAATAGGTCACGTTAATATCTAAACTTTGGTGTATAAAAATATCTGGATATTTACATATTCTTCTAAGTGAGGAACGGATACGATAGCCTGTATCTCTCGGAAATACTTATTCCAAATTTAAAAGAGGATAATATCATCACAAACAAACACGAGGCGAAAGTCGAGTGATAAAAATTTCATTTAACGCGAATACAAAGCATCTTTATTGTTCGATTATCACAGTTGTTTTTAAGCATAAACGTCCCCCTCTTTCTTTCTATATTATATATGGTAACGGCATAATTTAAGATATACAGGTATAAAGAATTTTCTTATACTGTTATATTAAACTGTTAAATTTGTAAGTAATCAATTCAATTAAACTGATTATTGATAATCAATTTCACTGAATTGATTTTCAGTTATAAATTAGAGTTTATTTTTTTACTTACAAGTTTAATTCCATAATAAAAGTCCATAATTCCCTGCGTGTAAGCCCACCAGTAGCCAAGTGGTTAAAACCACTGAATCGGTCGCGAGTTTACGCCTCACCGACAGGCTGGCCATGTGGAGTTTTCCGGGTTGTATAAAATTAACATTAGAGACCAGTTTACCATAGAAAATCTTCTTGGAGTTATTCCCTTTTGACAGATCGCCCATGTATTACGTTGTTATGTCCCACCAAACCATTGCGTGTAATTCCTTCATAGAAACGTGAATAAAATCTATTAAATAATATTTATACTTGTATTTAGAGGGAAAATGTAAATATTGATTATGCGATTGAATTGCTTCATTGGTATCCATTTCGGAAATTTTTTCTAACATGAATTAGGCCTATATCTCGTAAATGACTTTTATTCAAAATTATGTTATGAAACATTTCAATAATCAAAACTTAATTAATTTCCTTGATAATTTGAAAAACATTTCTTGCACTATTTGCATTTTTTTAAACTTTAAGAATTAATTATGATATTATAGTCATTTTTAAAAACTCTTTCCGCCCTGTGGGCACTAAGAGGGCCTCTTTTAGCAAGCCCATTATTGCTTTGGCCAGACCCATAATAGTGCGGCCGGGGTGATGAACGGGGCCTGATATCTCCGGAATGAACACCATCCGAAAGATTTCTGGGGTTTTTTGACCCATCCGGATTCGATTCCAGGTCTCCCACAGCGGTAGGATGCTACCTTGACCGCTCGGCCAACCGGTCTATTACAGTCATTTGAAATTATGGACTTGGTAATCTGTCTTCTTGTTTATGTGTAGCTATATTTTCAAGTTCATTTTATTTTATAAACTTATAAAAATAAAAGTTTTAATTTTATATTTTCGATATAAAAACTTTTAAAGATATTCCAGTTGTTCATGCAGTTTCTAAAAAGTTTAAACTATGTTTTTCTATTGTCGCAATATTGAGTTAAGATCTCAAGAATAAAATTTGGAATGCAATCAATTTAGGAACGATCATTGCCTCTTGAAAGTATGTATGTTTATTATAATAGAAATTTCATAAACAGATCGTGATGTATATCATATTATAACTTTTAAATTTTGATTTTGTTTTCATGTATATTTTATTACTATGTTTTAATTAATTTATCAAAATATGAGTCGTCTAATTCCAAATCTGAATTTAGAAAAAAGTTTTATGGAGCGCAAACAATAAGTTTATTCTGTAACAATAAGTTAACTCTGAATTTGTAAGTTTAATATTAAATATAAATTAATTTGGAACAGTCAGATATTATTATAATATAAATATCATTTAATCTGAATAAAAAGTAGTTGTTGGGCTCTCCTGGAGAACCCAGGAGTGCTCAGCGACATGGTCCCTGAAAAGTTTCATTGCATTTACTCAAACCGTGTCGAAATGTACAACGAAAAAACTAGCAAATTTTCTTCTTTTTACAAGTATATTAGATGATGAACATATCCGGGAGTGACCACACCCAAAAAATTTCTGTTTTTTGACTCGTCTGGATTCAGTCCCGAGTTCCCAAGAGAGGTAGGATAACACCTTTATCTCTCGGCCATCCGGCCGTCCTTCACGATAATCCTAGAAAAAAGGCACTCTTGGTGTCTTTTTTCTAGGATCATCGTGATGACCATAGATGTTTTTCATTTAAGACACAATGTACATAAAATGTACATACTTAAATAGAATGAAAAACATCTGTGGTTTTAAAAATAAATTTTCTGATTAATTATGTTGTCATGATGTAAACAGTTGAATTATTTGGAGAAAAATGAGAAATAAACAAACCTATAAATATTTTAAAAGAATTTGGAAAAGGAACAACAAATTGTTCCCAATCCAAATTCTTTTAATATATTTATAGATTACATATATTTCTATTTATGAAGAAACACACACACAAAATAATAATAATAATTGATTACATTATCTTGCCAATAGAATTAAATATTGCCTTAATTTAAAAAAAAAAGTAATTTGAAATATTTACTTTCAATCCTACTGATCTTATATAAATATTATGAATAATTATTTTACAATTCCACACTCGTTAAGCAATAATTTTCAATAACAATTTGCGCATTTTATTTATCATTAAAACAGGTTCTAAATCAGTGGCGTGCCGTGACATTTGATGATTGGGAAGATGTGTTTCTGTAAGAAGCCGACTTCCAGGAGCGATCAGTTAATTCTTTCTTTAAATGTATTTTTAATAGATTATTTATCTGATGTAATTAATAAATAAACAAGTTCAATATAATTACCTCTGTTATTAGATTCAATAGATTCCCTATACCCTCTAAATGCCGATTCTTGCTTTGATATAGCATGTAACATATCTCATCTATTAATTTAAATATATCTATTAGCCGTAACTATCTCGTTATAATTTTCAATATTTATTTAAATGTATTTTTAATAGATTATTTATCTGATGTAATTAATAAATAAACAAGTTTAATATAATTACCTCTGTTATTATATTCAATAGATTCCCTATGCCCTCTAAATGCCGATTCTTGCTTTGATATAGCATGTAACATATAACATCTATTAATTTAAATATATCTATTAGCCGTAACTATCTCGTTATAATTTTCAATATTTATTTTATATTATTTACTAATGNTCTGACAGGTTTTGATATTTATCGCGTCTCGCCTCTTCTCGCCACATATTCTCGCTCTCTCGGACAATTCGCTCGCTCGCGTCTGCATAGTCGCACCCTAATTGGTAGCGAGTACACGCTTAGGCGACAGGCCAATCACGTAAAATTTACCATATCTTCTCCACGTATTTACACGGAAATAAAAGAGATTTCCATAGAAATTTATTACGATAAATTGTTTTTTCTCAAATCGTTTAAGCGTTACGTTGACATATTTGACAAAGTTACTTTTCGTAAAACTAAGAGTATATGTTTCATACCGATATAAAATTTTGCAATTTATAAATTTACTCTGAATTATTAATAAAAGTAGAATATTAGGATGCTACTAAAGTTTGAAAATACACGTGTAGAGACTAGAAAACTAAAACGGGAAAAAAGTAGTAACAATCACGTTAAAAAACTAAATTAAATAAACATTTTTTATTTGTTGCAATGTATAGTTTACTTTTTATGAGTGACATATTTTTAACTATATTTCCATATGTACTAAAATGAAACTCATCAAGATCATTTGTCAAAGAAATGAATTATCTCCGGTAATAGTAACAATTACAAACATTCAAATGTGAATGTTCTGTGTTTAAATAGAAGGTTATATTTGTGGTCAGACGAAGGTATAGAATATCTACTAATGTTACCAGCAGGTAGTTGGTGTAGACTTGAAATTAATGATTATTATGTTTTACAACCTATCTTTAAGTCTTGATTCTCACCAATTCCTACTCACTATTTTTATTGCAAATCCATAAGTTATTTGTTATTGAAAAAAAATTCTCACTGGTTTTCTGTTTCAAAATGCTTACTTTATATTTCGATCATTGCATGAATAACGACTATGTATGAATAAACAGCAGACAATTCATCCTGAACAAAAGCTTCAAAAGCTGTTTTTAAGTTCGTCTCTTGTAGCAGAATCAAAATTCTGCTGCAAGAGACGAACTTAAAGTCAAAGCAAATTCATTATTTTTTTTTCAAAATAATCAATTTTTTGGGGAATTTTTTATAAATATTTATTTAAAAATCAAAACGCACCAATGAAAGTCGGAGTGGTTGGAGCCGTAGAGACGAATCGTATGGCATATTGGCCATTTAAATGGCTCGTCTGGATGTAGGCGGTTCTTCAAGAAAGACATAAAAAGCGAATAATTATTCTGTGTTTATCTTTTTAACATTTCCTATAAGCGTAGGAAGTTGGTTCTAGTTCCCATCAGATTATTTTAAAGCGGAAGAGCTGTTTTTTTGAAGAAAAATTGTTTTGAAACAAACTTTATACCTATGAAGAATCTAATTCTATTTTTATTCCTGTTAGGTAAGTTTGTATAATCTTGATTGAAAAATGGTTTTTCTACCCCCATTGAAATTTTGACCTTGATCAATGCAAATTTTAATGTTTTGTATTCTAGAAACGTTCTACTGTATTCGTTTAGAAATGCGCCATGATTTAAATTTGCCAGTTATTAATATTTTAATCATTAATTTTTACTGTTTATTAATTGTTTTATGTCATACACGCTAACTATTGACCGTTAACTAATCACTTTAATTCATTACAGATTATTTATCTAGTTATAAAATTGAACTAACTAAATTTAATGCATCTCAGCATTATTATTATTATAAGTTTATATTGTTTTCAAAGTTTAATAAATCGTTATGTTCAGGTTATAGGTCAAGTTCGTTATTAAACTGAAAATTATTCTCGTTTTGAGCTGGTTAAAAGGTTAAAAAAATATATACAAAAATAGTATTTATTTACATATATATGGCAATATGATGGATTAAATTTGAATTACAGTTACAAAAAATAGCTGCAATGCGTTATGCACAATGTTTATCGTCTCCTTGAATTATGGACGTTTAAATGCAAAGCATTAAATCTAGTCTGACATAACTAAGCGTTGTTCTCATGTGAGGTGAACGGCATAAATAACTTTTAGAAAGTTGTAAACGCCCTTTTTTTCTTCTTTTTTTTTACCTTGAAGGAGAAAACTGTTTCAGTTTAAAGATAGTTTAAGTGAGAAAGACGGATATAGGTTTAAATTGTTTATATTCTTAGCAAAATTTTTAAGTTGAAATATTCAAGTGGATCTATATCATACGAAAGTAGTTTTACGAAGAATAAACTATTAACTAAATTTGGAAAAGCCATGAAATATTGGCATTGTATTTGTATGAATCTATACAAATACTCTATACACTCCATATAAGAAAGTATGACTTACAGGCATACTATTCTTTGAAGAGATGTTTGACAAGGTGACCACACAGATCGCGCTACTTCGTGTAGCATCTACTGTCATTGTCAAGAGATTGCAATTAAAATTTTGTATTTTTGTACAATGCAGTTGTCTATTTTAATTTATTTAACCTCTGACAAACAAGTTCTCAGAATATTTTTGTATATTATCTCAATAATCACTTGAAAGATGAGTGATGATTTACCAAATTTCTCACAATTTTCATTTCACTTATAATTAAGTGAGAGGATGAAAATTGATATTAGATTGATTTGGAATTCATTTACGTCAATTTCTTGTAAAATTTATTAACTTCTAGGCCATTTCAGTATAAGTAGCGTGTAGATGGATATTATATTCTGTTTCATTTACTTCTTTCGCTCCAATTGGTGGTGTCTAACAAGTGTCACAAGATTTAGCTTCCTATGATTAATGAATAGCATTTTAGCATTTTTTTTACACATCTTATGAGCTCTAATTTCGTCAACATATCAATTTTCGAATTGTCTAGCTAATTACGATCTTTTATTTTCTCGAGAGAACCTTGTCCTCTTTTCTCTATAATCGTTATTTAAAACAGAGATTCTATAAGCTTTCTTTACAGTTTAAAAATATCAACAACGAACACCTTTAGAAGTTATCAGTTGACCTAGTTTAGCGGAAAAATTTGGCAGGTGACAAAACTTTTTAAGCGATATTAACAGCTCATTAACTGTGTTCACTGACTAAGCTAAAATAAACAAAATATTTTAAAAATTTTATTCTGATATATCTCAAAATTAAAAACAAAAATACGCAACATAATTACAAAAAGTAAAAAAATGCAAAGTCAAGAAGATTTAACATCAGAACTTTTTGAGAATTTTACAAAATAAAGAAATACATGTTGCGTATATGTTCTCACTTAATGTCATTTTGTTACAACGTTGTTGAGGAAACACACAAGTACATTTGTAATCACTTACAGTTATTGCTTTGCACTTTCTTTATGAACTGTAAAATTGATTCTATGAGGTTGAAATTAAATGCTAGAGGTTTGAAACTCGATCGAATAGGAAACTTATTTCTTGTTTATATCATTTACCCTATGTTAAAATTAGTTTCGTTATACATCGTTTTGCTAAACAATATACGAGTATATTACTATAGAAATTATCTCAGTTTTATATGACCTGTTTAATGCAAACTCACTTCAACCTTATTTCTTTTACATGTAATTTTCTACTAAATAAAAGGAATTTATTTTTAATGAATATCAGAAAGAAATACTTTAGTCTTGTTTTAGTTTGATATTCTTAAAGAATGTCTGGAAGCAAGTTTAATAAAAAGCTGTAACAGAAAATTTAATGACCTGCATTATAGATGTTACCGAATTGGCCAAACTCCAAATGGATATCATCCAAAGCTACGCCTGCGAAATGGCTATTGAAACAGAAATGCTTCAATTGCCTTTACATAAGCGTAATTTTGGATGATGTGACGGAGTGATTACGCTTCTTTAGTGACTCATATATTAATGACGAATTTCAGGATTTAAAAAATCCAATGCGAAAAACAAAACTGAATTAAAAAGAATGATAATTATTATATTTTGAGGAAAGTAGTTCACCGCATAATAAAGACGTAGATTTATTGTTTAAGCATGATTTAATTTTTCAGAGTTCGTTGCAGAATAAATGTAACGAGTTTGTAGAATATTACAAACAAATACTACATATCGATAATTAAATACATATANAAAATTATAATTAAATATAGCTTTGTAAAGAAACGTACATAAAAATAGCATAAAATATTCTTTACTTTTTAAATTTTAATATAATTCACTTAGTCAAATAGCTTCCTACGAGTTGCTAATGGATGGAGTTAGAGACGGTTGCAGTGCGTGCATACGCGCGGACTGCCAAATCCCCAGGGTGACGATACTGGTCAATATCAACTAGTGTCACTAGCTTCCACTGCCAAATTCGTAATAGTTTCGTCGAAAATGTGTGAAAGATAGAAGGCTGAACTACCCGCGATTACCTGAGCCAATTTGAATCTATCGTAAATGGTGCGTTTCAGACGTTTCGACTTGCATAATGTATGATGGCCACCTTTTCTATAGTCTGTGGGGCACCCGCATGACTATAGAAAAGAGGGCATCATACATTATGCAAGTCGCAGCAAACTATGATTTAAGGTCGAAGCACAGATGGCTTTGGTTGCAACTTGGAGCTAACTTGGCCTTAAAAACAAAGAACATTCCTGATTTTCAAGNTTAACTGTGTTCACTGACTAAGCTAAAATAAACAAAATATTTTAAAAATTTATATAAATTTAAAACATTATTTCCGATATAAATCAAAAGGAAAAAGATTATTATAACCTCGATATCTTCGATTTTAATAAAAATTATAAATCAACCCCATACGGTTAACAGGATGATAAGACAGGGAAAGATCTCACCCACGCTTTCTTCTATCTCTGTAACCCTGACCCACAGTTAATATAGGTTGCTTCCCTTCGCTGCAGGAATTACAGCTGTCTTATATCGAAGTTTCAGTATTCATTTATATGCGTTTATCTTCACATTTTATAAAATCAATGTTTGATGTTTAACAGATCTGTTAATTAATACTTTTTATTTCAATTTATTTTATCATCATGTGAAGATTTCTTCACTCGTCTTCTCGGCTATGTCTAATTAATGTATAAAATGGATGTGTCGAAATACATTTACTAATAAACCTCTTAATTAATAAGCAAACGAAATTATATGCCATTTATACTGTCTGTGATACTGCTCACAACAATAATTTATCGATAATTCAGAGCTCCATTTTAAATTTGTTTCTGTATTATTTTGGCAATCCTCTACTTAAATCTTATCATTAATATTTTAAACAATTTTAAACGAATTTTTGATTTCTAAACAACTGTCAGTTATTCGAAATTTAATATTTATTTATTTATTTCTATGATTGATAATGAAATCAAATGAAAGATTTTCATGAAGATAATATTCTGCCAAACGGCGAGTTTGTGTTTGTTTAGTGGAGTGTTGACAAGTGTAAGCATAATTCTTATCTGCAGAATTATCAAAATTATGACAAGTATGGTGGGGATAAAATACTATAAATATCTATATCACATTTCTATTAGCATAAAAAAAATAAAAAGAAAGAAAAATTAATGAAGCTAAAGTAAGCTTTAGCTGATTAGACTATGTCAAGAATAAAAAGTGTCTTTGTTAAAAGGAAAAATATACAGTATAGGCTATACTAAATTGTAAGAATTATTAAGATTTGTAAAAAGAGTTTTGTCACTTTTTCAACTTAAAAGTTTCCAAGAAACTATAAAATCAGCTTTATAATGACGAAATAGTTTCTTAATTTACGAAGTAACATCTCACAACAAATCTTTTCATGTAGACTTCAGCGAAAGTCGACTACAAGGAGAATAAAACTCTAGTCCAGTTCCAGATCCAGCTCTAACCTATAAGAAATAGTCTGTTCTGATATGTTACTTCATCATTATAAATTTACTTTTATAGTTTACTGAAATCTTTTTTTTAAAGAAGAAGTGTTTTACAAGTTTTTACAATATTTGTAAATTTTTAAAACTTATTTACCGTAATAATTGAGATAGTTCGGAAGAAAGTCGACTACAAGAAATATAAAAACTCGGCTCCAGTAGTAGCTTACAAGGAAAGGTCTGTTATGAGTTGTTACTTTGATAATTAAAGAACTGTTTCGTCATTATGAATTTGTTTTTATGATTTATTGGAATCTTTTAAACTATAAAAATTATGAAAATTGAGTAATACTAAACGTCATCATTTTTAACAGACTAAAAGAATGTGAGAGCCATACTTTTTACAATTTTCAGATTAAAATTTTAAGATCTATCACATTAGGAATGTAGCAAATCCGTATTAGTTGCACTAATGTATACAAATATAGCTATAAATTACATTTTAATAAATGCATTTTATCACATTCAATTTACTTTTATAGTAGTCTATTATGTATAGTAAATTCTAAATAGTAATTGTATAGGCTATATCAATTAAATTAAATTGATGTATTTCTTCACTTTTATCAAATGAATACGATGAATTTATACTTTGTGAAAAGCTATTTATGTTTAACATTAGGCTTTTTATGTTTTAAATTTCATTAAGCAAGTTATTTAAATTTTTAATATATCTGAAACTAACATACATTATATTGTGGGTTCACAGATCTATAAAATTTATTATAATATACACTGTATATTATGAAATATAGGCTTTAATACATTTTAAATAGAAATTTTAAAATAACTTATAACAAATATAACTTTTTTGTACTGTAAATAAAAGTCATAAATCATTAAATTATTCTTAACGTAGATTAAACTATATAGATTTTAAATTAAACTGGCACTTTTAAAATTTATTTATTGTCCCTCAACTCGGTTTAACTAAGGTCAAGATTTTTTGCCTATTATATAACTTTACAAACCATTTGGGATTGAGTATCACGTCTCCCGCTTAATTCCGATAGTAATGTACGATAATCTTTTTTATGTGTCTCTTTTATCATCAATAAAGTTTACGACCGCTTCTTACAGTTCAAAGGCGACATTAGCTATCGAATGACTTTCTTACCATCAAGCATCTTTGCAGGTCGTTATATTGAATTTTTATCTTTTTAATAAAACAAAGATCAAAGAGAATAATCACGAAATCACTCATTTCCTAAATAAACTATTTCTTAAATTTCAGTTTATTATACAGTATTTATTCTTAGAAATTTTATTAGTTTATAATAAAATGAAGCTAAAAATAAATCTCTTTTTTTCAGGACATTGTTTAATGATTGTAACTCAAAGTCAGACATTCAGAATAAATCCTCGTGTAGCACAGCAAAATAGGTAAGATTTCGTAATTTTTAATTAAAATTTTTATGGACAGTGTCACCAATACTATAATAACAGTTGTATTCTTTTGTATGCACAAAATTTATAGAACATCGAATTTCACCGAATAAAAACAGTGAATTTCATGTTTTCCTCTCTTTACATTTGGTAACTTACTGTTTGACAGTGTTTTAATTACAATTCTTTGAACTTGAACGATGTATTAAATCATCGAATAACTATTACATTTTCTATGGAATATTCTTATAATGTATTTTATCATAAATTGTTAAATAATGTAAACGAGTAGGAAGTTGAATGGATGGTCGTACGCAAATATTTAGGTTTTATAGTATATGCAACATTGGAAAATGCTAATTTAGTTTGATGGGATAAGGCAATCAACACGAGGACGCTCTGCTAAGGGGAGTCCTCCCAGGAAAGCACTTCTTCCCGGGAGGACTTTCTACGAGAAACTAACTGCCTCTATTTAGGATTAAACGTTTTTGTTCTCAAAACAATATTGCAGGGCGGTATTAGCGCATTCTCATTTTCTTAGGGGCTTCATCTCACTACTCATTACTAATGTTTTTGTTCTATAGAATATTTCTAACTGCATAATCACTCTAAAGATTTTAAATTGATTCGGTCCCCAAAAATGCTTAAAACGACTATACGTCTATTTAATTCAATATAATTTACCATATCAACCATATTATTTTTAATAAGAATTTTTATCTGCAATTATTCGATGCCTTGAAAATAAAGTTTTCAGTGTGTAATGTAATAAATTTAATTTATTTTATTTTTACATACTGTATGTCGCTTCGACGATTTTAGTTTCTGAATCGGATACAGTCATATTATTAGTACAGTCATATATATAGTTGGAACTATTCTATATTTTTTATAATAAAATACATCCAGAGAAATGTGAGTCGTTATTTTAATTTTAAATGAAGTAAATTAATTCGACATTTATATAATTCGTTTTTTATTCAAGTTTTTAATAAATCATGTATATAAACTGTATATAATTTCCAAATTTTAATGTAATATAATGTTTTATATTTACAATTTTTAAGTTAATGACCTTAATCATTAAAAAATATGATCTATAACGATATTTGCTTCATATATTTTCTCTATTCTCATTAATTCTCTAAATTTATTTTTATAAAATGGAAATTTTTGAATTTTTATGTATAAATCGAAAAAAACGTACGCTTAGAAATGAGAAAAGCGCACTTATTTCTAAAAATGTTTTTTAAAAGTTATTTTTATATCTAATTATTTCGAAAAAACAATAAAATGAAAATACTTTTTATATTAGTATAAGTAAAACGTAAAATAAAAAACTGAGAATTAAATTCTGATCGAAAATGTTCGTTCAAGTAAACTTTCATTGATTATGTTATTTTACAGAGTATAATGATAATGTCAACTGACACAAGCTTTCATACTAAATCTATCATTTTGTTTTACTATTAAAAATAAATAAATGGAACAATGCGATAATTTAATAGAATTTCATTCCAAATTAACAAAAGTATGAAGTATTTAGAAATGTATATCAATTATTTTTGCATTATATAATTTAGCGTTTATGAGAATTATCGTGTTTGGCTTCTCAGTCTTCTCTTCCATTTATAGATTTATAAATTCTCACGGTCGTCCGTCTGTCCGTCTGTCTTTCTTTAAACGCGAGAATGGAGTAAGATAGATGAAAGTCGAGAACAGATATTAAACCTTAGAGACGGGAGATCCTGATTAACTACATATGAACTTCCGATTTGCAGCGGAAGTTACATTATTTCAGTTTAAAAATTTTCTTGAAATGAGTTAATTAGTTGACCAGCATGACTCTATTGCTAGCAGGAAAGTATGATGTACAGGGGCAAGACACTACTAATTTCAGATGGAGAGTATATATTAATTAAATTAAATTAATTAAAAATATACTTCATTCTTTTAGAATTTTACATTAATGTATATATATATATTTTAAGAAAAATTTTCAGTTCTAAGAATTAATTTAACTTAACGTAATAAAAATGAAATTTGTATTTTTTAGTAAGAAATTTGGTTTATAATAAAAATCTTTGTTACATATCAACATACGAAATATGGATATGATATTTGAAAATATTTACAAAATAAATATTTTGATAGTTATCGAACAGAATAAAAAAGTTATTGTGTGATAAAGATGATCGAAAGGGAAATATTTTGAGGCATAAGACGTGTATTGCCACTTACTTTGTACAAAGATGCCGATCAAAGAAAGAAACTAAATCCAACTTGATTTGTTATTATGTTTAACTCTGGTCGGAAAAGATGTTACTAAAAAGGGAATGCTATATGAAAACTACTTATGTCCACTTATTCGACAATTGTTGGAATGCCTAAGTAATAGATCAGCCAAAGAAAGGAGGAATCCTTCATACCTAACTTTTTGACACTAATTTAATATTTAATATTATTTTAATAAATTATTCGCAGAATTTATGCTCTTTACTAACCATTTAATAACGGACAATGTTAAGTGCTCAAATATAAACAAGTAGGCCTATATTTATGGTTTTTCCCGAGAATTTTTAAATAAGTTTAGTTTTTAATAAATAAAACTTGTTTACAATAAATTACAAAATAAATGAACATTAAACATAAAAAAAATACTTAAGATTTAAAAGATATTATTGTAATTAGCGTTTAATCATATTTAGGAAATTCTAAAAACAAATTTTACATTTTTTTTTTTGTTATTACATTCACTTCACATTCTATATAGATTATTGTTTTGAATATTAAATATTGATACAGACATAATAGTTTTAATAACATAAACATTAATACGTTTTTTTAAATTTTTAATTATTTAAATATGTATTTAATTTCTCAAATTGTTATACATGTTTAAAGCTGATATTTGTTTTTTAAGCCTGCTTACGTATCATTTTATACAGTAAATTCCCATATGATTTGTCATTCATCTAAAGTATATTTTTTGAATTGCTGACTTCCTGTTGATATGCAATTGATATTTGCTTTTGAGTAACATCGTGAAATCTTTATATATAGTTTCTATTTTAGATAAATTTTAAGATGCATTTATTAAATTTTTATAATAAAGAATAAAAGTGACTCACAATTAATTGAATCTCCAATCTCTTTTTCAATTAATTATGAGTTCAATTGAATCCGATCTCTTTTCAATAATTCACATTTTTCTTATTTTTAGTAAAATAGGAACACGTATTTTATTTTAATTCTTCAGAATTGTGATCAAATGAAGCGCTAATCTAATTTTTATAATAATAAAAAATATTAAAAAGACATCAGTTATTAAAACAATACATAGTGATACTCTAGAAATAACATAGACTTATAGTGAAAGTCAATTTCTATTTATATATGTTCTTGATACTACGGTTAATTAAAATGAAATTTTTCGTTTCCTCTGGCGTAGGAGGCAATGATTGATCGCTAATGAGAAATAAGTTATATAATCAGTCCTTTCACTGAGAGGTTAACTCAGTAGATAAATCTGTCACCTTTAGTTTCTCCGACAGCCATAGGAAGAAACATTAGAATGGTAAATGGCTATATGGCACAAGTTCATCACTCAAATTACTAACGCCAATCATTTTTTTTTATTTAAAAATTTTTAAGCATCGTATTCATAACTAAACACTTTTTTAAGATGACGTCTTGTTTTGCGTCACTTTGCGCAAGCAACTTAAAGAAAGATCAGTATAAATGCGTGTATTATAGAAAAGACTTCTGTCTATAGTTATTACGGTATTTTTTTAAATTGTAAATTGATTCCCTCTTAGTCCCTCAAGACGGAAGGATTCAAAAATGAGAAAAAAGGTCACATAATGCAAAGGCTACACATAATGCATTATGTATAGAGTCTTCATTATTTATAATTACTGTATTTAAATAAAAAAATGTATTTAGAATAAATTTTTCAGATTTTATGCAGATAGTGTAGTACTTTTATAATTTACTGTGGTTATATTAGATAATATTCGAGAAGTTTATTCGATTTTTTTACAGATAATGTATACACTATGAATAATAAAGCAAATATGAAATAGTTTTTCCGACAGATTAGGTTAAAAAAGTCGATGAAGATTTTGTAAATTTCATATGATTAGGCCTTTCTTTTTAGCAGTTGATAAAAATTACTATTGGTGTAATGTACGTTGTATTTAAAGAATCAAATGCACAGAATACAACAAAATTTTGATACACAGAAACATACTAAAAGTTACGATTTTAACAGCACCGACATGTTATGTAGGCTTCTGTCATCTAAAATATAAACTTTTTAGATAGGTTATGAAAATAAACACAGTTATGCAATAAGAAAACGGAAAACAATATTGACTGTGTTTATCATCATACTATGTAGATATATATTTCAGTCTGTCTTTGTGTATTAAACTTTTCAAAAAATCCCAGTAAATCGCGACTTATTGGTTTTTCAACAAAAATAGATTATTGTAAAATTTAATTGGTATTTCGTTAATTTTTCTAGAGATTGCGTAGGAAATAACTGAATATCAATTGGTTTTTGGACAGTGATCGTATTGAACTCATTTTGCACTTAAAAGAATAACCTACCGCTGTTGGGACCCGGTGAAGAAGTCTCGAAGCACTTAACCGGCACCACACACTATACTTCTGTGTGCAACAGTAAGGCACCGAGTACTTGACAAGTAATTCCTGACTATGTAATATATGCTTAGGTACGAAGCCTGTACAGAGTTTCTCTCTTGGAGAAATAAACAGATATATCACACAGTACTAGAATTAGTAGTTAGTTTAATTCATCAAGCAGACCATATAAATGTTATGAAAGATTCTTACGAAAAATCAATATTTTGAAGTTCCTTTAAAAGGACATCAACGTATTTCCGCATTTTTCGCTACTTCTAATGTATTTTCATTGTCAATATTATTGGATATACCTGTCAAGACAGTCAGACAACCGAGATAGTACCCAAGCAACAATAGGCTGCTTATTTCCTTTTAAAACTTTCTCTAGCTTCGCCTATCTCGATCCTGATACCAAGATCACAGTAAGGGTGCGATTATGCAGACGTGAGTGAGCGATTTGCTGAACGATGTGCAACCGAGCGAGAATATGTGGTGAAAAGAGGTGATGACATTTCTCGCTTTCGTTAAGTTCTGTACAATCACACCGACGCGACCGAACGAGTGGAGATGATGACGTTAGTCGCGTTGAACTCATCGTATAGAAGCGTGAATTATTCCACAGTATGGATGTAAAAAACAAAATGGTTCGACAACGATGCTTACTACTAGCAAAGAAAAAACTTTTGAGATAAATTGATACTAGGATTAGCCTACTTCACGATGAACATATAATTTAAAGAAAATGAAGATACGATGTTCATGTTTGTTTGTTAAGTTAAGACAACGCAACACTTGGGAGATCTGCCTAGGGGATGCCTTCCGGGAGGTCTTTTTAAGGGAAACTGGCCCCTATTTAGGCGTTACAGACGTGGAGAAAACCCGGAAATCTCCATGTATTCAGCCCGTCCGAGTGAGGTGCGAACCTACGACCGAACTCCCAGTGTTCAGGGTACGAAGACCACTCGGCCACTGGTGGGCCTACGGTGTTCATCCTCTCTGGAAACAGCGAAAGTATAAAGGACTCTATCATAATTTGTTAATAAAACAGAATTTATATGACTTTACGTATGTCTATAGTTTGAAAAATATTAAAACAATAACCTTTATTTATAGATGAAAGATATAAGAAACCATTTTCATGCGCAGTATTCAGCGAGAAGAGGTGAGCCGCGATAAATATCAAACTCTGTCAGATGCCAGAACCAGAAATTCACTCTCGCCAGCGATATTTCTCGTTTCTCCCTTGTTCGTGTTTTTTTTTTTTTTTTTTTTTCCGTGAACTACATCTCCAATATCCAATAGCTCTCTACTAGATTCGCTTCTGTATAGTCGCGCNCAGCGAGAAGAGGTGAGCCGCGATAAATATCAAACTCTGTCAGATGCCAGAACCAGAAATTCACTCTCGCCAGCGATATTTCTCGTTTCTCCCTTGTTCGTTTTTTTTTTTTTTTTTTTTTTTTTTGCGAGAACTATATCGTTTCCAATCTCTTGCTCTCTACTAGATTCGCTTCTGTATAGTCGCGCCCTTAGTCATGTCTCCATGCATTAAGAATTTACATTAACTTTCAAGCAGATCTAACAAGTGCGAAGAGATGAAGAAACGTCTCTTGTAAAGTCTAAAAATCTGATTATCACTATACACCGTTTCTACACGTAGCGTCACAAGACTCCAATATACTTACCTATCATTAGGTAAGTATATTCCTCTTAGTATCGATATTTACTGTAGACCAGTGTTTTTCAACCTGTGGGTCGCGAAGCCTTACTCGGGGGTCGCGGGCAAAAGAAAAAGACAAGTGTTCGTAGGTCCTACACTACATTAAAAACACTACAATTTCAGCGAGAAGCCTGTACCTGTTTATTTTACAGTACAATTGGTTTTTTTATCGATATTTAGGTCTCAGCCATGGGTGTAGCCAGGGAGGGGCCTGGGTGGATACGGCCCACCCCAGAAAATCATAGCTGAAAAAGTCTCGAGCTGACTTGCAAGAAATAAAAAGTGTTTTAGCAGAAGCTGAAGATTCTGATCCTAAAAAAAATGTCAACAGCTCCCGTGCCCAGTGTTATAATTAAAGAAAGTTTCATACTTTATGTGTGTTAAGTTATTGTCGATTCTTCTGAAATTTTCATTTTAATCAACAGTAATTTTTCTCAACAGAAAGAAAATTAAATACATAGTTTTTAAAATCACTGATATAGTTTTAATATGGCCCTAGGGGGTCGCCAGAATTTTTTAACTTGTAAAGGAATCGCGTATTCAAGAAGGTTGAAAAACACTGCTGTAGACTGTATCTTCAATGAAAAAGAAAGAATTTATCCCTACAAATAATAAGTGCAAAATTTTAGGGATTCTTAAACCAAATCAGCGTAATGTTTAAAAAAAAAATTGGTCTTATAAAACAAGAACAAAAAACAAAAAAGAGAAATAATAATAATAATAAAATAAGAGAGAATTATTGACGACGGAAATTGTTTGTCTCGTACTATTAGTCAGGAGCTTCACTCTCCCAAGAATTGTGTATTATTTAAAAATAAGGGAAATGGTCATCGAAACGACAGAAAATTCCGATTATTGCGAAACATTCTGAAGTTATCAATCCAAAGTCGGTTTCTGAATATCTAAGCGAAAGTAGTATGAAAGACGATAAAGTCTGGGGTACAGATATCGAAATATATCCGATTGCCACTGCACTAGAAATCCTAATTGCAGTAGATATATTATGATTCCAGATGGATGTAATTTTAGTTGAACTTTTTTATTATCCGCTTAATAAAACTTTCAATATTTCAAATGTAAGTTATAATTTTGCCAACCTCAATCAGATTTTCAATTAGTCCAACAACATGTAGTCTCTGTTGGACGCTAGCTTTAAATAGATATCTGTATATTTCGATAAGAACTACATGTTTATCAATTAATCTATGTTAAAGTTGAAACGTACTTTTCTTTAATTACATAAAATTACGTTAAAAAATTACATAAAATGCACTAAGTTTCTATGGAGAGATACATTTCAGATTTTCAGTCTCCCTATTTTTAAGATTACACAACATAAGAGGATCTACCAAAGGGAAAGTGGTTTCCGGGAGGATTTTCTGTCATCGAAACTGTAGAAAACTGGTCTTTAGATATTAGACACAAAGAACAGGGAAAATTCCTGGCGGCCAGCCCGTTGATAAGGCGCAATTCCACGACCAAACAACTAATAGTCAGTGTTCAGTAGTTTTATCCACAAGGCCATATACAGTCTATATATACAGTATATAAACTATATGCTGTATATATTAATTAGATAACGTGTTTTAGTTGTGCCAACTGCTTTTACGTATATGATTACTTTTCTAATAAAAGAATTATAAATTTATATCTTTAATTATGACTCTTCGCTCGCTTTTCCCACGAGCTTTGTTCTCTCATTCCTAATATAGACTGTTCTTAAAAAAAATTTCGTGACACTTCATTGATTCCTGATGAAGTTATTTCCATTTCTTCCCCGTATTTTCGCAACGCTTTTCTGAAGTTTTGCGACAGTTTTAAGTTAAATATTTTATACAGAGAGAATAGATATATAAGTTCAATTAACTCTCATCGGTTTTTTGGTCTCTACAAAATATAAAAGAAATAAAAACAAAATAAAAAATAATACAATCTATACTACCATTCATTGTAAACATTAGAAAATTCATTTAAATAAAAACTATTTTTTTAAATTAATTTTTGAAAACAGGATGAATGAATGAAACCGGGAAACATTAATAGTTATCATACAGGAATAGATTCACTAATGATTTAAATAGCGGAACTGAAGGAAATTGAATAAAAAATATATATATGTATATATATATTTTATTTTAGTTTTTATCATACCAATTAAAATCATTAACATTTATCATACAGGAATAGATTTACTATATTTCCAGGTTTCATTCATTTACTATTTTCAATAATACTAATTCATTTTAAAATACTTTTTATAATTTGCCATTATCAAATTAATGTTTCTAATTTTGTTTTTATTGTTGTTATAACATTTAAAAACTATTAAACTCAATTTTTCATTGAAAACTATTATTGTATTTATATTTTTTATGCGTTAAAAAATACTTTATGTAAAGTATTTATATTTGTACTGTATATTGTTTTATAAGTGGTGATCTCTATGGCCCATACACATACAGTCCGTAAAATAAGGCAAATTAATCAATAAGGGGTTTTACATAAATAGTTAAATAGTTTTATATAAATATAATACTTTATATAAATTTGTTTAACTAAAACATCTTATTGACTAATTGATATATTTTACATAGTCTATGTACTGTATATGTGCTATTGGAGATCATTACATATAAAACAATATACAAAAAATATAGGACCGCTTAATATAATCAAAAATATTCTATATATATATTTGAATTTTCAATAAGTAAAATGATACGTCTTAAAATTCTATATTAAAATCAAAGCTATTAACAGTGCCACGTAATGGATCTTGAGACCCTAAGAAAAATAAATTTAGAACCCATTCCATCACACATCCTGTACTTAAATATATCTTTTTAAAAATTATATTTGGAAAATAATCATTTTTAATTTGGAAAAAGTACACTTCTTATTAATCTTTATTTTTCTCCCTCAAACAATAGATAAAAATCATATAATGGTATAACAGCGCTATTATTAACATACAGTAAATAAATTTCATTAGCTTCAAACGTAACTGAATATATTTAAAAACATTTTTAAAACTATTTACAATCAATTTAAGTAAATATTATACCTGAATTTATTATTATTGCTGCAGTGAAACCTCGAAGTATCACCTTCATAGATAGCGCAATCCTTATAAAGCGTGAATTAAATGTGAGATTTTGCATTGAAAACGACATTGTGATCACCAAAATACTTGAGTTTCTAATTCTCAAACTCAAACCATATGTATAATAATGCAGACCTCATTATTATACATTGGCGTAATCAGTGAGTGAGCCAGAGAGCCGGGCTCCCTTCGTAATGAAAAAGTTAGTAAAAATGCTAAATATAGGAAAAAATAATTTAATTATTGAATTATTACTGACTTAGTAATTTTTATGTATTTATTATAATCTATTGCTTAAGTGTTAAAGCTGAAAATTAAGTGTGTAGTGATTTATATTAGATTTTAATTTGGACTTCTTCGCATCGGATCTGGTTACACTACTAATACTATATACAATTCTTATTGTTTAAAGTCCAGTTTAGCGTCATAGTTGATTCAGTGCCAATTTTGGAAAAAGCAAATGATGGTGGCATTAAGTCGAGGTTTAACTGTGTATTATAATTAATAATCTTAAGTCGTTTAATGAACTCTGGTCTGTTAAACTATTTTAAATTTAAATAAACAACTTATTCTTACAAAAGTAACAATTGAAAATTATCGTAAAATTAGCATTCAATAAGATTATTTTCATACTAATATTTTAAATTCTAATAGATTTTTTATTCTTTTACTTTTTCATTATCATTATTATTACTGTTTTAATTATCGAAAAAAACCTTCTTATAGCATAAATTAGGTTAAATCAATTAAGGGAACCTCCTACTCTCGTTAAATGTCAAATTAATTAAAATTACAAAATATGTACTTCTACAATAAGTAGGCCTAATATTGTAGAGGAGTTTATTTTATAAAATATAAGGTTCTGTTGTTTATGAAATTATTATTATTATTATTCTGTTTGGTTAAAAAAGTTATTTATTGTTAATGAAATTGGAAGAAACTTATATATGGCTTGTACTGAAAATTACTTATCAAAGAAAAAACACCAAATTTACCTATTTTAAGAAACCAAAAAAATTGATTAATAATTTAATAATTATATTAACAAATATTTAATAAATATTCCAAATAAAACTATTATAAAAATTTTAATTAAAATTAATTCATAAATCACTTTTAAATTAATTAAAAATAGATCAAAAAATTTTTTAATCTAAAAATAATGTTAAATTTTATGTAATTGTAATGTTAACAGTAATTTGGTAAAATCAGATATAAGTACTTCGGAAGTAGCATAATTAACTTTGTCCTTCGTTGCTTTTCAAAGCTATTATAAAAATTATATTGATGATAAAATCATTCGACATTTGGCGACCTCATGACTAACATTAATAAAAGTTTCAATTTTTTGTCGGGTTTTTATTTTCCTGTTTCAGTTTTTGTGGAAGTGACGCAATATCACGATATGACAATAAATTATCAGAGGCTATTGCTTTGTACATGACTCCTTCTAGACGAGACTTTTAGAACCTAAGACTAGATTCTGAGCCAAGATGGCTATATAAAGCGGAAATGTGCGAAAGGCAATAACTGCAGGTATATACAACAAACGACGATTTAGTTTATAGGCTTACTGAATAATGTATCTATTAAGTGAAATACAGTTTCATTTTAAAATTAATTCAAAATCATTCCATAATAAAATATAAAATCTTTATATTTTCAGTTCATCATAGATTATCTTGCTATCTAAAATATATACAATTCTACAATTATGTAATAGTTAAAATAAATAAATTTATTTAATAACACACTGAGTAAAATAAATTATGAACTAATGCTTAGAATGTTTGTTTTAAATATGAATAAATTTCAGAATTCTTTTAATTCTGTCACTAAACTTTTCTGAAATACGAATAAGGTTTTAATGTTTTTCAATTAGGGCTAACTTATTTACTGTATTTTTTTTATATTATTATTTTGGATAAGAAAGCATTAAAGTGGCGCCAAAATATTTTTACTTTCGTGCCACATCCGTTTCCGTTTCCGAATTACTAAAACGTTCCTTCCACATCAAATAACTTCATGTAAAAACAAATAGTTTCTCATTAGTTTTTTTTTCCATTTTTTAACTTAAACTTTAATTGCAATTTAATTTAAAAAATCAAAATATGAATGATAAAAATTAAAGTTTTTAAATAGTCGGTGATTTTATTAAGCTTTATTTTCAATGTTAGCTTTTATTTTGGAAGAAAGTCAGATGAAATAAATATTTGAAATTTTCTCTTATTAGTAAAATATTTAATAGTTCGATGCAATAAATATGTCATGCACAAAACATAATCTACTTTTAGGATTACCTTTTGTGCATATATCTGTATAGAAAGAGGGAGAAAGAGTATTCTCTTCCTCTCTTTCTATACGGATGCTACAAAATAAAATAAATGATGTAAGAATATCATTACTTACGAAAAAGGTTGAAAATCATTGGTTTATCTGATTAAATTAAGATTATTAAATTAAATTTTTCACTTTATATTTTATTTATGATCAGTTTTAGCTAACAAATTTCTTATTGCTATGTATGTATATATTCATATACAACATAATAATAAATAATTATGATACTATATGGAAAAAATACAGTCACTGTGATGGTGCCAACGATATTTTATATAGATATTATATTTTCTTTAATTATCCTTAAATAGTTGACAATTTTTTATAGTTTATATATATATTGGTGTGTTTTAAAGAATGCCATTTATATTTTATTTATTGTAAAATTCCTATCTTTAACACTAGATGCAAACAACTAGGTAGAAAAAAGAAAAAAAAACAAAAAAAGTTAATGATTAATGTCATTTAATACACTTTGAATTTTTTTCATTTATTATTAACAAAAAATCGACTGAAAACATAACACATTGTATAACAGAAAACAGGTCATGCGTTTATAATTCTTATAGCGAATTGTATAATTGTGTTAAGACGGTTTATTACGATGTATTTGTAACCGATAAGCATGACTAAATAGCAGAAGACCGTTTAAATTTAAGAACTGAATAGGGCCCACTTCATTTTTTAAAATTTTGTTTTAGAATAACATTCATTTAATGATAATAAATAATAAGTTAGTTATTTGCATCTTATAAAACAAATTTAGAACGCTAAAGATTAAAAGTTTAGTGTATGTTTTTTTGATTTTAGATTTACTGTATAAGTTTAGGTATATTGCAAAAAGTATGTAAATAGTAAAATTATTTAATTAATTTACTTACATAAAAAAAAATGTATTGTTAATACTACGTGAAATATAGTTTTATAATGCACCTAATTATAAATTTAAAATCAGATAAAGAATCACAAGAGAGAAAAAATATGCCAGAAATATATGTTTTAAACTGTCCGATATTTTGATATTTATATATTAATGTAATATTTTGCTGCTTTCTAATAACATTCTTATTTTTAATGTGATAGTAAAATTCAAAGTTTAAATGATCATTAAAATACCCATCTTAATTATAATTTCGGCTATTTATTACTTAATGAATACATTTTACTTAAACATAAATGAAAATTTACAAAATCTTAAATAATAAACCGCAAATTATTCTATATATTTCATGTGGAAAAACAATATATTACTGAATCAAATCAGACTTAATGCTAATTAAATATAAAGTACTGTATTGGCAAATGTAAGAAAAAATACAGATAATTCTATTTAAAAGTTAATAATTGTATTTAGAAGGTAATAATTCACTGATTAATGCGTAAATAAAGCTTATATCGTGCAGGTCGTAAAAACTTTTTTACTTTTGAATTTTTTAATGTTGAAATAAATTTTATGATCTATATATATAAAAATGAATGTATGTCTGTGTGTCTGTCCTTCATGCATTACCACACTGTTTATCCGATTGCCATGAAACTTTGGGAAGTTGTTTAATGTACTCCCGCGAAGGTTTCGGGCATAGTACATTTATCCTACGATAGATGGAGCGCGTGTATACGAGCATTTCACTGTGTGTTCGATCGATTTCAAATTGTGAAGACCATTTCCCCCCTTCAAAAAATATCTCTATATATGCATTTGTGAACTGTTATTTACGATATTTGTAATAATTTTTGTTTAATCACTTTATTTCAACTTTTTTTTGCTAATTATGTATTCGCTCGAACTTTGTTAAAACCTTAACTGTATCCCGAACAACAACCGAAGTCGTAGGAGGAAATTCGCCTATTTTACCGATCTAGGGATCCCCCTTTTCCAAATTTTAATATCGACTCAAAATAATTTAAAAAGACAAATTACAATAAAACGGTTTATTATCCAACTATCAGAAATTTCACAACATGCCAAGGAAGAGAGGAAGCAGCAATTAAATAATTAAAATTATAAAGGATTTAAATATATATATAAAAATGGGGAATATCGCACTTCTGACAATCGCTGCGAGTGTGTGGGCTAAATTTGGAGAATCCGTGCTTCTCGCATGGACAACTGTATGTGGCCAGCTCACGCATAGGAAAATCTTCTGATTTATTCGTGTACGCACCAGACGGGAAAACAAAAAATATCGTGTATCTACGATATTTTTTGTATCGTGTAATAAATAAATAGAATTGAAACGACACTTTGAAATGTTTTCCCGATGAAAATTAATAACAATAATAAGTTTCAATAAAAATGATAAAATGTAAATTGAATTTTATCATAACGAGTTTGCTTGAATTTCCTTTCTTCTGAGATCGCAGCAATGCGCGACGAGTAAGCTAGTATTTACATAAAGTTATGTCTAGAAAAATTTTATTTTCAAATAGATCATACTTGATAATCTCTCATGCACTAATTTCTACTTGATTATTTGTTTAAAAGATTATTTCAAATTGCAAATAACAATAAATCTCCTAAAACAGTATAATAGATTAATGTATTGTACAATGTATGATTAATGATCCCGGTCCACAATGGAAGCAGGACCCAACATATCCGGATAGACCGTCCATGAACATTCCTGGAGTTTGCTCGGCCATATTCAATTCCGATAAAGGAGACAAGACGGACTTAATAGTGTGAAGCATTGTATAGTAACTTCTGTACCATTCACTGTCAGATTAAGTTACAAATAACTTAACACGTTTAATTTAAGAAAACTGTAGACCTATAAATTTCCACTGTTGACCGTTGTCTCCTTAATCTTGAGAACAGTGTTAGATAAATGAAATTCAAGACCCGATATGGTGGCAGATAGCTCCAATTAACTATATACGAACGTCCAATGCAAATCGGAAGTCACGTTATTTCAATTCAAACCTTTCCCCTAAAAGGAGTTAATAGATGACCGGCACGACTCTATTGTTGCAGGAAAAGTATGATGTACAGGGGCAAGCCATTACTAATTTGAGGTGGAGAGCATATATTTTAAATTAAATAAATGGAAAACATGATTAAAAATTGCAGCCCGGCATTGTAACGAGGTCACAATAAATAATTGTTCGTTTTTTATATACATATCCTTAAACAATCAATCTAATATATATCAACATTAGTTATGTATACTGTACATTAATTATATTACTGAAATCTTAATATATAGAATTGATATATTATCAACATTACTTTTAAATGCTTCAGAAAGTTTTAAAATTTTATTAATGTTTTAGATCATATATTAAATCTATTTAATATTTCGTCGTTACTAGATTTATGTTTAAGTAATAATGGTAAACCTCAAAAAAATGACATTATTACTAATAATAATTTCAATTTACAGCAGTCATTAGAAAAATTCCTCCTTCCTTTAGAGCTTTTTAATTATAATCATTTATTTAATGTAATAATTGACTTAATTAATATATTTAAGAGAACGATATTTGATTTGTTACTAAATTTATTTAATTAATGAATATTCTAATTATCTAATAATTATAACTTTTGAATAAATATTTGGTTATTTTATCGACAAATTAAGCTTATTTTATGATTATTATCGTCGTTGTTTTTTATTCGTTTTATTTCATTCTATCAAAATTTTAATACAGTAGAACCTCGAAAACTCGGTCAAATGTGAACCGAAGGGTGGCCGAGTTTGTGAAAATGCCGGGTTATCGGGAATGGGGTTAAAAAAATAAGTACGAGTGTTTCCTCAGAAAATACTGTACTGTACTTGTATGTATTGTTTACTTGAGAATATAACAGAATAAACTGCCCAAATACCGTTAAACAAAGGAAAAGTACGTTCTTTATGAAGGCATAGAGCCTTTACTACATGAAAATGAAAATAAATGAATACACTGTGTACAGTAATTTACGTGATAAGACAGACCTCAGAAAAATACTTTATGAGAGCTTTTATACTTTTATGAAGCTGTCTATAATGAAAATTAATTAACTAAGGATTTTTTTGCTCTGCCAGGGTGTGGCCGAGTTATCCGGAGTGCCGGGTTATCGAGAGCCGAGTTATCGAGAGCCGAGTTTTCGAGTTTCTACTGTATAATGTTTTAATCGTTGACATAAATATTTTTAACGCATTAAGACATTTATATATCTTTAAAAGTTTTAAAAGCAAATTTATAATCTAATTTATTGTGTTGGCCTGTCTAGTTTATTTTTAATATTTCGATTTTATTATGGTGATTTATTTATTTTATTTATCTCAAAAATTAAATTAATGCATATCTATTCCAATATAGTTTATGTTAAAAAAAGAATTATTTTTCTTTTAAAAGCACGGGCCTGTTCGGAACCATTAGAATTGGCGCCCACGCTTGAAAATTAATAAATTTATTATTTGTCTCTTTTTATCTAATTTCATTGGATTTGATTAAACCAATATTTCCAATAAATTATAAATTAATAAAATACAAGTTAAGATTCTTTGGAAAATAGTTTTGAATATATTCTTATTGGTGTGTAGAAAAATAAGATTAAACATATTACCTGTAATAATATATTGTCATTAATGGAATAAATATGTATTTTTTATTTGTTCTTATCGGAAGACCATGGACCAATGCATTGGTATGGTCTTCCTAGAAGAACAAATAAAGAAAGAAAATAATAGACAGCATGGTTCTCTACAATCGGAATTGGGATAAATATATTTAATTTCATCTTAATAAGTTATATCATTAAAATTTTTAAATTATTATAACAGAAAAGGTCACATTAGAAATTGGAATTATTAATTTTATTCGTATTAATTCACGTCAAAACTATTTATCTCAGTAGCCTATACTTTACTTAACACGAAATCTAAATGATCAGGAACTTATTTTTAATACAAACATTCTCATATGTACTGTATATTATATTTACACAATATATACAATGTCATGGTTGACAGATGGCAGACAGATGGAAAACTGTGGTAGCATATTGATAGAAAAAATTAAATAAACATTGAAAGTAATTTTTTTAAATGATACTGAACTACAGTAGTCGTAAGATCACTTTCTGACATCAACAACGATTATCCACAAAAATAGTCGAGGATATTATTCCGTAAAAGATAATGAAATGTATTTCTTTTTTGATACTATTAAAGTAGACTATATTTAATTTTTTCAATAAATACGCACTTTCCTATTGCATTGCATAAAAAATAATTCATTCTTGTTAAACTGAGCGCAATATATATATATATATTTTGTTTTTGCATTCAGCATTCACCAATAGTAATATTTAAAATGCATTCAATTTATATTTTTTCGTATAATTTATAGTTGAATGTAAGATAAACACACTTTTTCGTTTTTATTTCGTTTAAGTTTTTTAAGTTCGACAAAAATTTTCTATTATCGAGTCGTTTCTAAAGAATATGCTTACAGAATGATTAAAAAATTCTATACAGTTTGTAATGCTTTTGAGTGCGTTGTCAAGACGTCTTCTTGCTTTCCAATCAGAATATCAGTAACATACTGTATCAATGAAAAGATGTCGACACGATGTTATGTTGGGCATGGAGCCGTGGCGTTTGTTTATCTTAATCGTCTGTATTCACAAGGGATATAAGAGAAAGTGAAGATCACAGACCTATCTAAGGATGGAGGATAAACGGGAAAATAGGTTCGAGTTAAAAGTAACCGACAATTTTGACTTAACGAGACCGTATTATATGGTAAACTCTATATACTATGCGTTAATGCGACTTTCGGTTGTAGTTCGATTTAGCAAGAATGATATACAATGAAGTATATCATTCGTTCTTCATGTATTTTCAGGAAGTCTCGTAATTAAACATGGAACGATTGTAAAAGAACAGAATATATAACTGACGGCAAAACCAGTATTAGTTTTTTCATTGTAATTTGAAAATGTTTTTTCTATTTAATTTATATTCAACGACCTTGTTCATATACAAAACAATGATTAACCTTGTTCATATTTTTTATCGAATTTTAATATCTCAAGCGAAACGAATTTTTATTGTCAACACTCAAATGAACGCCTAACAGAAGGATCATAATAAATTTATTTTTATTTTAAGTTTATCCTGTAATATATATATTGTTATTGTAAAATTATTTTATTGTTAATATTTTTGTGCAAGAATTTTACGATTAATTATCGAAATTATCAGAAAATTTTGTGGAAGGGTTGACTGAAATTAAAAAACTGTTAGATTAATACATCTAAAAGTATGTGAAAATAATTGCTAATTAATTAAATAGAGTAATACTACTATTATTTATTCTAAAAGCAATTCATTTCTTCCCGAAAGATAACTTTATTTTTTTATGCTTATTTATGTGATGTTCTTATCATCATATTCTTAAATGACTAAAAGGATATGATCTAATTCCTATAAATTCCAAATTCTCTTTTGTAAAGTTTTGATTTCGTCTATAGGCTATAAAACGGTATACTTCATTTAACTGAGTATTTTATTGCTGTCCACGCATATTTATAATTTTCCAAATATTACTTATTTTTAAAAATATTTTCTAACCACGGCTTTCAAAATGAATTAAATTTCAGTTATGCCAAATACAAAATGTCTTTAGATTTTAACAATATAATTGTTTTTAAAATTTTTCATATATATTCAATTCTATCATTTTTCAGCATTTAAAGTAACATTTAATAACAAAGCGTGTTATTTTTTCGACGTTACATAGTTTACAACATATTTTCTCGTACAATATAAACATTTCTTTGAAATTCGAATGTCTGAGCCTCGTTTGTCTAGTTTAAACATGGTTTACATGCAGTTTGTTAAACTTTATTTTTTACCGGTATAATTATATTTACTTTTGTTGTTACATATTTATTTTGGCTTGTCTATGTTGAGATGTGAAAATATTGAACTGTTACTGGATTTACTATCATAAATATAGTTATTAGTATCTGAGTTAATATCGTATTATTTTGAGAAGAATAAGATAAATCAAAATTATTTTATCGTTTTAATTTTTTCTAATAGAAAGCATCAACTTTAAATTGCTAAATTATAAGTATACGATTATTCTTAATGTGATGAGATTGTCTTAATTTTTTCCTGATTTCATTTGTTTTTTGTACTTTCTTAAAGTACCATCGTAAAATCATTTAATATTTTTGAATGTAAACTTACATTTATAATAATTTAAACAAGATTTTCATTTAGAAAATATAGCAGGTCCATGCGTGAGATTTTTAAAAGGGTGGGAGTTAAAAACACGTTAGTGTCTTTTTATAACGCAGTTTATTAATTTTTACAATATAAATATAAAGAGTAACACAATACAGTAGATTACCGACGAACTGAACTGATACAAAATAAACACTGTAAAAGTTACATGAAGTTACAATATACAGTACTATTTTATTAACGTATTAACATTTTTCTGTTTGAATTGCCAAATTGAGAAAAGTTAAACACTCAAACCTTCCTTATGCACCAAAACTCCGACCTTGTATTGTAGTTGAAAAGCTTTATCTGCTGGGATAATTCATTTAACGTTAATTAGGGGAGATCGGGGCAACTTCGGCATGCGGGGCAAGTTTGTCAAGCGCTTTTTTTAAAAAACAAATTAAAAGGAGACTTTGGTTATAGGTTAGGCAGTTGAGTTTTATTGGTGGCTTGTTGAGTGTAGTGTTTTTATTGTTCTCCAACAAGCGTAGTTGAATTATCAAGCAAATTTTCATTTTCGTTCAATTCCATATAATATTTTTTTTCCATTTATATTGAATTGGCAGGTTTTGTTATAATTCCATGATAACGAAAGTTACTTTTCCTGTTAGAAGGATGTAACTTCAACTTATTCACGTGGCCAGATCGTGGCTTGGCATTCTGTTCTCAGGGTTGTACTTAATGTTTCGAAATCATGACTAGCGGGGTAAGATCGGCAACATAAAGCCACATTAGAAGCAAAGGATAAAAATCAAACAGATGATAAATGAAAACATGTTTGCATTTGTTATTCATGTATATATGTCTTTGAACTTGCATTTCGTTGTAATAATATTAAATGGGTGTTGGATTTGTATTTCTTTGTTTTAATAGTGAATTCCAACTTATACATTGTTAATAACATAATTTTATATACGTGCCTATCTTGCCCCATTACTGTTGCCCCTATACCAGGGGCAACTTTAATAAAAATAATTAAAATAATTACAACTTTACAAAAAGAGAGAAGTTGCCGATCTTGCCCCTATACCCGGGGCAACTTCGTCAATTTCTCTCTTCTTGTAAAGTTGTAATTATTTTAATTATTTTTATTTCCAAACTGATTTTAACCAGTTCTATAGTAAGGTAACATTCCAATAGACAATATGCAAAGCTTTTTTTTCAGTTTACTGCAGTATTTATTACACAAAATTTAAGTAAAGCTTAACATGCCGATCTTGCCCCGATCTCCCCTACATATTTCTTATATTATCGTTATAAAAAAATGAATGATTGCGTATAATTTTGATAGTTTCATGAATTGTTGTATAAATAATTTTAAAAAATAAGTAATGCTAACGATAATTTTTTTATATATAGTCTCCATTATCTAGTCCAGAAATGTTTAAGATTTCCGGTCTGTGCTAAAATTACAGTTTTAGAATTATAAAATTCATATTTAATAAGAGCAACAAAAATTTAATACGAAATAACGAAAATATCGGTTTGATTTTTCAAGGTTGAATATAATCTCTTATAAGTAATTTTGTTGGCATAATTGCGAAAATATGATTTATATCTTGCTTATAGACACTTTGTAATTCCGCTTTATGCTCGATGATGTACGGAAAAAAAAAATGATAAGAGATTAAGTGACTTAAAGAACAGTTATTATTTATAATCTCATTTTACTGTGACGTCAGTGACGCAAAACAAGATTGCGATATTATCTTTAACAATACATGGCGTTTGAAAATGGCTCGTGAGCGTTGTATTTGCGTGAAAAATAAAAGTAGATAACAATTTTCTGACAATTTTTATTCATAATTCTGAACTGTGAATTGTTTTGTACCTGTTAGCTTTATTCTACAGTTATTCAATTTGCTTCTCTTTTCAACCACTACCAATAATGATCTATCATTATGGAATCTAAGATCATCCCATCGATATTCTGTGGTTATAGCAAGAGATTTTTCACTTTGATGGGTCCGAATTTCGATCCAATTACATTCATTTTTATATTTCTTTATAACCAATAACGAAAGAACTGTTTCGTTCTTTCGTTATTGGTTTCTCACTTATATTAGTCAACTCTTTTGCAGGCTATTGGACTAGTCCACAATGGTTAAAATCAAGGATTTTGTTTTTAATTATAATCAACTTCTTATTCTATGTTCATAGTTTTAATGAGGAAAAAAGAGCGTCGAATATTTGAATTCATATATTTTGAAATTTGCGGTCTGAAGGGACTACTAAAAATATTTTTTTTTTTACTGAAATCGGTTAATTCAGATTAGTTTCTGTTTTTCAAGATAAAAAGTACAAGTTACATAAAAATATAGGCTTATAAAAATATATGATAATAGAAATAAATCATTATAATATAGGCTATAATAATTTTATTCAATAAATGAGTGTATATATTATATAGGCCTAATAATATAACTGTATTATATTAATATATACTATACACAACTGTACACGCAGCTATATAACTTACATTGTAACTTGTGTAATTTATGTGCATCTATCTTATGTGAAAAATACATGATAAAAAAATAGATTCTAATCTTAATGTCTGCAAAAGCAAAAGAAAAGATTAACCATTAAACAATTATATTAACATACCATAACGTGTTGTTACAGAAACAAAGAAGCATTTTTATTACATATTCATACCTGTACAACAATTACCATCTTAACCACTTTGAGGAACCGAAAGAAGAACGGACACAATTCAAAGTCAACTCAATTCTTTTTCAGCTGACGTTACATCAGCGAATACGTCTGGGCTTTATCGGTTGAGCATCAAAGAAAGACTACTTGAGTGGCTCTATACTGCTGATAACAACTTCGTCTATGTACTGCACTGTGCTGTACATGATGTGCTGTCAAGTTCACTATCTCTTCGGTTATCTTCAAATATAAAGTTTGAAAGTAAGCAGAGCTTTATAAACTACAATTGAAGAGTACTGAATCAATAAAAAGTAAAAATATCGTTCGAAAGATACAACTGTAATTTTAAACGTCATTCTAACAGTTCCTGCAAAAATAATTGAGCTTGCTCGTATTCTTAATTATTACGCTATATATTTAATAATATTTCATAAATTATTTTATTTTCTATTACATGAAACAACCATGATGCGTCATAGTGTCGATAATACTAGAAAGCATTGTGGTACCTTTTTAACAGTCCCGAAATAAATTTTGCATCATGGCATTTTTTAAAATGCAATAACGTGTAATGTCTCTTTGAAATTTCTTGTTAAGGCTGTTTCTGTAAAGCCACAGCACTTTCTGATTGTTTTTCTGCTCATTGAACATTTTCGATCTTTGAGCCTAAGATAACAATTTTTCTAATTTTTAAAAAGTCTTGCTATCTTCATTAATGTTCGACATTAGAAAAAGTGTATTGTTTATAGTAAGTGCTCAGAATTTTATATTTGCTTATATTTATCGGGTTTCGGGATAGGGAGGATGATGGTGTGGGGTTATTCCTTACACATCATTAAAATGCATTATCGTCGGAACTAAATATGTTTTCAAAGTTTCACTCTTCTACCTTAATTAGAAAAGGATGAAATTTGAATTGCAAAATTTGCGGAGACAAAGCAAGTCAAATAAGAGCATTTAATAATTAAAAGTTTTTGTTTGAAAATTTTCAAAACATTTTAAATTGATTTGCTTTTCCAAGATAATGTTTGTAAGTTAAAAAAAAATGTTTTTCTTTTTTGTTGAATTTCAGGAGTACAATGACGATTAATAAATGTTTAATGAGATTTTATCATCGAATTACACTGATATAATTCAATGATCAAATTTTAGTAAACACTTGAACATTTCAGTTCTAATATAATTTGATTTTATTAAACGTTTCATATGTTTCGAATTATCAAATATATATTTTTGTTTAGATTAATTTTTTTTTAATGTGTAGGAAGTCTTTTATCTTTCAGATTCAAATCTTAAATTATTAAATTTTCTGATGAACATTGGAGAACATATTTATAAGCATAATTTTTATCAAATAAAACGTTGTTTAATAAAGTTAATTTTGTTCATTGAAATTTGGATATAAAACAAAGTCGTAATGCACATTGTTAAGATTTAATTATTTTTTTATATCATAGTCTAAATAATTTCAAAATTTTACATCCTTTAATTTTGCGTCTAAATATGTACTGGAATCTTGTTTATTCCTATTTTGAGCATTTGCAAACAAATAATAGTAACAAAAATTAAATTCAATGAAACTTTCTTCCAAAAATGTAATCAAAAATACACAAGATAGACATTGTACTAGTAGTCCTTAAATTTTTTTCTCTTCCTATCAATTTACATGTTTGACAAACTTTCATTAAGCACTGCACTATTTTTAGGTACCTTTTAAAATAAATGATAGTACTGTATCTTAGAGAATTTTCCGTTGGAATTTTGTCCTTATATATAAATGAATTAGTATTATGCCCTTTTAACCAAATTTGGCTGAAAACTCGTTATTTTATTATTTTCTGTAAAAGAAATGTTTCCCTCCTAAAAAAACAAAATATGTAAATATTTTAATTCATAATTTTATGAATAAAATTTGAATTTGGTTTAAGACATTAAATATAATAAATAACAAAAGTTTAACCATTATTTTAATGTAATTAAAGAAATTTTATGCTGCAATAAATTACTTTTTAATATTAAGAATGATGAAGATAACTAAATTTTAATCTATAAAAATTCTATAAATTAAAAAACGATTAATGTTTTCTAATTTATTTACTTAACAAAAAAGTTAAATAAGATATTTTTAAATCTGTTACTAGATATAAATAGATAAAAACATTAAATATCCTTATAATTAGTTACAATTTATAATAATTTTGATGATTGATTGTCCAATTAAAGCGTTTTAAAGAAATGTTTCCTTGGCCTAATTTCTACGTAAAAGTAATAAGAAATTAGATTTATGAGGTAGGTAATTAATAATAACGTAAGTGTAATGTAATAATAGAATCAAAACACACACACAAACTGTACATAGGTCTATATTTTAATATTAAGTTTTGTTTAGTTTATTTTTTACTCGGAATTTATGGATAATTTTATTATTTCTAATTAGGTAATAACATCGCTTATATAAATGCATGATTATAAATGCAAATACTTTTCCTATATTTGCATGTCAGCATTGACGCCACTCGTTATCTTCACGTGGTCTTCGTGATCCTGTTACAGGAAGTACACGAAAAGCACGTGTTCTCCATTTCGCGTGTTTAAACTTAGTGAATATCATTATTCCATTGATAAAATATTTGGTTTTATCAGATGAAATTTTTTTCGATTTTTTCCCCTCCACTCAACCGCAAATCAACGATATCTAAAATCTAATGATATGTTAGTATTTGTAAAATTTGCAATATGAGCGATTGTATACTAGATTCAGTAGCTATTCTCGAAAAATAAAATTTGATACGTTATTTTTTGGGTCATAAGACGGATTTCAGGGTCATTGCAAATGATGACTAATGCGAGTAGCAAATTTTCTGTTGATACAAATTTGATTACTCGGTTAACAAATACTGATAATTAAAGAACCAAAAATGTTGTCGATAACAAATTTGTCTATTGAATATAAAGGTTTAACGTATTTGTTTCATTATAGCATGCATATAGGCCTAAATGCAAAAAGTCATATAGTATTATTTATATTATTTATTTCATATAAAATTTATTATATGATCTTTTTCTGTTTCGTATTTATATGAAAATTTTCTATAATTTAAACGTTTATATTTTGCATTTATTATGAATTGCTAATAGAAGATACAGTACAGACTTAAAGTACTGTACAGTATTGACGAAAATGTATTTTAAATACGACAAAATAAACAATATGCTTTAGTATTTATTTCCCCTCAAGGTTGTTGTTATGAAAGATGATTTATATATTTTACTTCGTTAATTCTATTTTTAGAATTATTTTATAGTAGACAATTGAATAATTCATAAAAATTGTATTTTTATTGGTTATTACACTACTAATAAATTCCTTCAAGAGCAATCAAATAGTTAACAAATTAGATTTAAGTTGAAATACACTTTTATGTATTTAATTGAATTAAATTAATATGTTTATATCTTATTTAAATAAAACAGGGTTTAAATTGAATATGTATATTATCTAATTATTCGAATAGGTTTTATTCTAGTCACTCAGATCTATCATGTTTGCTTCTGTTCATGTTTATTTTTAACTTTTTTCATATTTACACAGGAACTAATATAAATATTTAAATGTTAAAATAACAAATTATATTTATATATCATATAAATGACCATGTTACTTACTACACACTACTACACATGTATGGTATAGGCTATAAGTCACTATTACTTAAGTAGGTTTTATATAGCCTACTTAAATTAATGTACAAGCTTTAACATAATTGATTTATACAAATGAAATATAATTTTAACCACAGTATAAAATTCTTGTTTTATATTTTGAATGTCAGATTCTTGCATTCTGCATAATATAGTAAGCATTTCTCAATGAAAAATATTTTTAAAAATTTGGTTAATATACATTGAATTTTAAGCCTATATGTAATTTAAAATTTACGTGTGTATTCTTTATGAAAGTCGTAAAATATTAATCCGTTGACATAATTATTTAATAATTTTAGCAATTGTGTAGAAAGGAAGGAAATGAGGAATAAAATGATTAGCGTGAGTCATAGGTGTCTTTATTATGTACAGGCCAGTTATTTATTGCTTTTTAAAATAATTCATTTATTTGAAAATTCAAAACAGTTTTGTGTAATATGAAAAAAGAAGTTGAATCCTATTATAGTGAATTTTCGAAATAAGGAAATTTCTAATAAAAAAAATAATTTTCTAAGGAGAATAATCTCATAAATCATAAAAAATGATTTTTTTTAAAGAAAAAAAATTAAATTTCCAGTAATAAACTTGTAAATTATTGATATTTTTTTTTATAACAATCTAGTCATTTTTCACTGTAAAATAACGAAATATTTATCAAAATAAAATTAGAAATACAATTCTGCAAAACTGTAGTAAAATCGTGGATTCATTAGCATCGGTCTATATACAGTATATGTATACAGTATAGGCCTATATGGAGGGATCGGGCCAATGACAATGAGTAAGAAAAATTTCTCATTGTCGGTTTTGAATGGCTATAAAAAAGTAAGGTGTATCTGATATGTACCGTACTCGTTTCAACTCTTAATTTTTGTAGTATGATATTAAAAAATACATTGGAGAAGGGAAGATTTGCGAGTACAGAAATATTAAGAGATAGGTTATGTCGTTCTATTCCTTGGGGATTGATGCTCGTGTATAGATAAGCTGCTTATGTTTACATTCTTTATTTTCATTGATATTCAATGTTACATTAAAAATCTTTAATCTTTTATAAAACGCATATCCACCTCAGTTTTTATAAACAGAGTTCAATTTTGTTATTATTTAATTCAAAAGTGAATAAAAGTAAGTTATAAAAAATGAAAACCTTAAGTAAAAACATAAAATAATAAACTTGTAATTTGCCTATTTATTTTAGTTATATAGATATAAAGCCTTATGATGTAATTTATATCGCTATGTGGGTTCACTCTTTCGTCCTTTAATGTATATTTTTGAGAGATCCTATATATTTAGCATAAAATTTAATTTATGTTAATGTACTGTACATGTACATATATAATGAAATATCGACAGATTTAAAGTAACGAAATATTCATCAAACCAAAAACATTTTCTATGATCTATCAATTTACTCTGTATATTTTGTATGTACAGTATATGTTTGTTATTTGTGAATGTTATTTTAACCTAATAAAGAAATCCACAAAAACCATAAAAATTAAAAGAGTAATTTTAACAGGAACAGAATAAACGGAAAGAAGACAACAGTTGCCAACTAAAATTATTTAGGAAGTAGATACAAATTGATTCACAATTAGAATTATCCCATATTAATATTTTGATTTTTTCAAATTCGTTACATTAATCTTCTAGTTGAATTAATAGCAATGATAACGACAGCAAGGAAACGTTTCTTCTTTTAAGTTAAATTTTGATTTATTGGTTGATTGATTGGTTGATGAAAATTTCATCAAATAATTAAATTCTTTCCGCATTGCGGGGGTAGAAAAAAGAATTTTTTCGAGTTTGGCGAAGCCGACAATGGAGACAATAAAGAGATAGGATTCATTATATATGGATCAATCTCTCATTGAAAACTTTTGAATTTTCGACCAGACTTGAATCCACTTCCCCAGAGCGGCAGACTGGCGCCTATTTACACATTTCGGACATCCGGCCGTTTACCAAGTTAAAAAAGATAACTTAAAAATTGTTCTTCAAAGAGAGTGTGTGTGTCCTTAAGACTACCTCATTACTATCATAGCCGAAAATTGAAGGTTAAAATGACTAATTTTGTTATTGTTAATAACGATTTCTTATGTTAAAAGTTAAAATTTCAGAAAAAAAAATGCTTTAGAGATTTCTGAATATTTTGAATCAGATAGTTTTTTATTTATTTGACAATTTCGACAAAAAATCCACTTGTAATGTTAAATATAGAGTTGACAACTGTCCTGAATTTTAGTTATTTTTGAAAAATTGTTCTGTAATGGTTCTGAAAAAGAACAAGGGATATTTTTCCTCTCTTAGCTCATCCATTTTTCATCATTAGAAGTTGGTATCTCTAATTATAACCAGAATTATCTTCGTTTCCCTACTTTACTTTTACATTCCCGTGAATGTAAAACATAACAAGGGAAAGTGTGGGAATCGTGTCAAATTTGACCATCGAGTAATTTTTTTGCAAATCGCCACGTTTTGAGACCCACCTGGACGAAAAAAAAGGTCATGGTATATCACAAATCGTACTGTTTAAGAAGGAAAAAAAAGCCTTTTCCTCTGATCCGAAGAGTAAAATAGCACATTTATCGTTTGTTTATCGTACTGTCAACGTTGTTGAACTTGTTATACGTTAAATGAAATGGAAGGTAGTGAGTATAGGGAGTGTAATGAGTAGCGAGTGTGGTTTAAAATATAGTCATAGACGAAGTTTAACATGAACGGACTAAGGTAAACTACTCTAGATCACGCCCCCGTGGTCAACAAAGGGTTAATTAATTAACTCTTTCCGCCCTGTGGGCACTAAGAGGGCCTCTTTTTGAAAGCCCATTATGGGTTCGGCCATGCCCACAATGGGGCTGCCGGGTGGTAAGGGACGGGGCCCGTCATATCCGAACGGACCACCCCCCGAAAAATTCCTGAGGATTTTTCGACCCGTTCGGTTTCGAGCCCGGGTCCCTCAGAGCGGTGGGCTGCCACCTTGGCCTCTCGACCATCCGGCCTCCAGAGGAAAAGGCTGACGCTGTGTATAAAAAAAAATAATTTATAAGTAATCTAAAAATTTAACTTATTTTCATTTTTAACTAATACAAATTACGAATAAAGCATTCGTAATTTGTAACTTTGACCAGAAAATACCATAAATTGAGTTCCGCCATTGGCGCTGTTCGTCGTAGCGGCATACTTTAAAACTAAAATTCGGGGCTAGACGCTTGTTTACCACTATTGCTAGTTTACTACTATAATAGTTTGTTCTGTACAGTATCTAATTTGGCTAGGCAAAGAAATTAGGCTAAGCCAGGGGCATCTGCAGAGGGGGAAAATGGGATACTTGCTCTCCCCTGGGATCAAATAATTCCATAAATTATAATTGTAAAAGTGATTGAGATATGTAACTGTACTCCCTCAAATATGGGACATTTTGTGTCTTTTGTATTGATGCAATACTGTATTCTATAATCTACACGTGGTCCTTGTCATTATGATCATTTACTGATTGGCAAATGTGTCAATAAAGTTTAAATATTCCACGAATGCATCCTAGATCATCAATTTAATCTATCACAAAAAAGTTTTTAAAATTTATTTAATCAGATAAATTTAGCAATATTAGCCAGCTTAATCAGTTATTTAGCTAACCACCTAAAAGGGGGTTTTTGGACTAATAAGCAAATTGTTATGTTCTTCCAATCCAACTGTTTACTGGAATTTAAGAATTACTCAGAAGCAATTTTAATTTCCAGATGTTTTATTTACAGTATGTGCATTTCGGATCCAATGTTTTCGCCGATCCCTCCTCAATCTACAGAGAATAAAAATTGTTTGTAAATTTACAATTAAAACATTTTTAAATGCAAATATAAACAAGTAAATAACTTACAATATTTATGCAAATATTTGTGGCAGTACGCTATGTATTTTGTATATAATTTATATTTTATTTTAATTAGCTTTATTTTTCTTTCTACGTTTCTTTCTCCCCCCCCTTTTTTTCTCCTTTCTTCGTTCTATGGTCTACCCTCTATGGAGAGTCTCTCCCCGAAATTCCTTTACTCATTGGCTATCAAAAACACCCTAAAACGAGGTGAGGGGTGAGGTAAGAGGGACGAGAGGGAGGAATGAAGTGAAAGGAGCGGGAGGAAGGTTTTGGAGTGTACGTGAGACGAAGGGAGAGTCTGAGAGACAGACAAAGAAATATCCATGATAGACCCACAGAAATTAATAATGAATCTTCACATCGTAACTGCCGACAGTTATGTGACTCGAAGAAAAAAGAGAGATCCTTCCAACTTTACATAAGACCCTCACTAAGGACATTGCAAAGAGAAACAATCTTTGAAGGCCTTACATACTAGCATTGGGTACCCCTTTTCTGAGTTCTAACTTTCCTTTACCTATCCCCTATCTTCTTACTTTAGTTAATATTAGTTTAAGTCTTATTTGTTATTAGTGTTTAAGATAATTTAGATTTTTGCGCGATGATTTTCAATAATGGTTCTTTATGTCGCGTACTATGATTTGTGATTTTGTTTGTGTAACCTTGTTCGCGATTCTGATTGTTTCTAACTGTCGGGACATAAAGTTAGCACTGGCATCCTAAAGAAGCCTGTAATTAAGCAAAAAGGACAACTTTAATTAAAGTTGTTCTTTGCTTCCACGTGTCTTCCTTAAAAATGAAAACTACATACTTTCACAAATTTTACAATAGATATATCTTTGCCATAGATGGTATCTATTGTAAAATATTTGCATAAATATTGTAAGTTATTTACTTGTTTATATTTGTATTTAAAAATGTTTTAATTGTAAATTTACAAACAATTTTTATGCTCTGTAGACTGAGGAGGGATCGGCGAAAATGTTGGATCCGAAATGCATATAAATAAAACATCTGGAAATTAAAATTGCTTCTGAGTAATTCTTAAATTCCAGTAAACAGTTGGATTAGAAGGACATAATAATTTGTTTATTAGTCCAAAAAATCCCCTTTTAGGCAGTTAGATAAATAAATATTTATTTACAGATACTTTTAAATCAATGAATTTTGGAATATGAAATATTATAAAATTTCATATTAAATCTAATTTTAAGAGAAACAATTATTTTTAATTTAATTTTTAAAATTTCTGATTTTTATCCAAATTTTAAAATTTTAATTAAATTCNCTCATTCCGCCCTGTGGGCACTAAGAGGGCCTCTTTTTGAAAGCCCATTATGGGTTCGGCCATGCCCACAATGGGGCTGCCGGGTGGTAAGGGACGGGGCCCGTCATATCCGAACGGACCACCCCCCGAAAAATTCCTGAGGATTTTTCGACCCGTTCGGTTTCGAGCCCGGGTCCCTCAGAGCGGTGGGCTGCCACCTTGGCCTCTCGACCATCCGGCCTCCAGAGGAAAAGGCTGACGCTGTGTATAAAAAAAAATAATTTATAAGTAATCTAAAAATTTAACTTATTTTCATTTTTAACTAATACAAATTACGAATAAAGCATTCGTAATTTGTAACTTTGACCAGAAAATACCATAAATTGAGTTCCGCCATTGGCGCTGTTCGTCGTAGCGGCATACTTTAAAACTAAAATTCGGGGCTAGACGCTTGTTTACCACTATTGCTAGTTTACTACTATAATAGTTTGTTCTGTACAGTATCTAATTTGGCTAGGCAAAGAAATTAGGCTAAGCCAGGGGCATCTGCAGAGGGGGAAAATGGGATACTTGCTCTCCCCTGGGATCAAATAATTCCATAAATTATAATTGTAAAAGTGATTGAGATATGTAACTGTACTCCCTCAAATATGGGACATTTTGTGTCTTTTGTATTGATGCAATACTGTATTCTATAATCTACACGTGGTCCTTGTCATTATGATCATTTACTGATTGGCAAATGTGTCAATAAAGTTTAAATATTCCACGAATGCATCCTAGATCATCAATTTAATCTATCACAAAAAAGTTTTTAAAATTTATTTAATCAGATAAATTTAGCAATATTAGCCAGCTTAATCAGTTATTTAGCTAACCACCTAAAAGGGGGTTTTTGGACTAATAAGCAAATTGTTATGTTCTTCCAATCCAACTGTTTACTGGAATTTAAGAATTACTCAGAAGCAATTTTAATTTCCAGATGTTTTATTTACAGTATGTGCATTTCGGATCCAATGTTTTCGCCGATCCCTCCTCAATCTACAGAGCATAAAAATTGTTTGTAAATTTACAATTAAAACATTTTTAAATGCAAATATAAACAAGTAAATAACTTACAATATTTATGCAAATATTTGTGGCAGTACGCTATGTATTTTGTATATAATTTATATTTTATTTTAATTAGCTTTATTTTTCTTTCTACGTTTCTTTCTTCCCCCCTTTTTTTCTCCTTTCTTCGTTCTATGGTCTACCCTCTATGGAGAGTCTCTCCCCGAAATTCCTTTACTCATTGGCTATCAAAAACACCCTAAAACGAGGTGAGGGGTGAGGTAAGAGGGACGAGAGGGAGGAATGAAGTGAAAGGAGCGGGAGGAAGGTTTTGGAGTGTATGTGAGACGAAGGGAGAGTCTGAGAGACAGACAAAGAAATATCCATGATAGACCCACAGAAATTAATAATGAATCTTCACATCGTAACTGCCGACAGTTATGTGACTCGAAGAAAAAAGAGAGATCCTTCCAACTTTACATAAGACCCTCACTAAGGACATTGCAAAGAGAAACAATCTTTGAAGGCCTTACATACTAGCATTGGGTACCCCTTTTCTGAGTTCTAACTTTCCTTTACCTATCCCCTATCTTCTTACTTTAGTTAATATTAGTTTAAGTCTTATTTGTTATTAGTGTTTAAGATAATTTAGATTTTTGCGCGATGATTTTCAATAATGGTTCTTTATGTCGCGTACTATGATTTGTGATTTTGTTTGTGTAACCTTGTTCGCGATTCTGATTGTTTCTAACTGTCGGGACATAAAGTTAGCACTGGCATCCTAAAGAAGCCTGTAATTAAGCAAAAAGGACAACTTTAATTAAAGTTGTTCTTTGCTTCCACGTGTCTTCCTTAAAAATGAAAACTACATACTTTCACATATTTTACAATAGATATATCTTTGCCATAGATGGTATCTATTGTAAAATATTTGCATAAATATTGTAAGTTATTTACTTGTTTATATTTGTATTTAAAAATGTTTTAATTGTAAATTTACAAACAATTTTTATGCTCTGTAGACTGAGGAGGGATCGGCGAAAATGTTGGATCTGAAATGCATATAAATAAAACATCTGGAAATTAAAATTGCTTCTGAGTAATTCTTAAATTCCAGTAAACAGTTGGATTAGAAGGACATAATAATTTGTTTATTAGTCCAAAAAATCCCCTTTTAGGCAGTTAGATAAATAAATATTTATTTACAGATACTTTTAAATCAATGAATTTTGGAATATGAAATATTATAAAATTTCATATTAAATCTAATTTTAAGAGAAACAATTATTTTTAATTTAATTTTTAAAATTTCTGATTTTTATCCAAATTTTAAAATTTTAATTAAATTCAAAATACTTTAATTAAATTTATGACAATAGTTATTTTTAAGATATTTGAAGTACTGTATTTGAATACAGTTCTAAGTTTGGCATAATTCTTTGATTTATAACATTTTCATTCTGTGTTAAAGCATTTTCTACACAAATTTTTTAATATATTATACTTTACATGTAACACAGAGCCGGCCCTACCATAGGGCGAACAGAGCAGCCGCTCCAGGCGCTAAGTTTTAAATGGCGCCTCAGTGTTAAAGACAAGTAAAGGGTATAAATTAGGGACCACCAAGGGGGGCGCCATAATAGGATCTTGCTCCATCCTAAAACTTGCCTCGGGCCGGCACTGATGTAACAAATATATATTTGTATAATATACTGGTATTTTTAATATAATTTTGTTTTTTTAATAGATTATATCATGTATCTTCTAAACCCAGAATTCAACATCTTAGACACCAAGTTTTATCAAATAATTTTCAAAGAGATGCAGTTTCATCAACAACAAGAAATAATGGGAATTATGTATTTGAAAGAACTGTTCCTAGAATCACTCAGTCTGTAACAAGTCACCGAATTAGAAATAATGGAAGTATGTCAAATTCTTAAAATTTTAATAATAATTTATTTATTTAATAAATCTTTCTGTATATTGAAATAATGATTTTTACATTTAATGAAAAAAATAAAGTTCTAATTTTTGTACTTAGAAAAGCTTGGTATTCAATATGGGTAATATTGCAGTTTATTTAATTATATTTTATTTGTTATTAATAAGTGGTATTGAATTAAATCCTGAACCAGCTACTCATATTCCATCTTTCTCTCATGAAAAATCAGACTTCTCATGGACAGCAAAGGTTATCTTCTCCAAATGATCCTACTTCTGCAAAATCAGTGATAATAGAGGAGTATTTTACACAAGCAGGTACTGTACTGTACATTACATTTGTCTGATAATCATGAAATTAAAGATATCATTGAAAAAGCTTCAATAAAATTCTGGATGAGAAAATGGCATATATAACTGCAGTTAAATGTTATCTTGGTAGATGAATAGATAAGCTGGAGAAAGGTTTTGGCAATTTTGGTAAAGAATGATGTTCTGAAGAGTTTTAAAAAGTTATTTGAATTTTCAACTGGACAATATATGAAATGAAATTATCTATTGAGGAAAAGTATTCAGGAAAAGTACAAAACTCTTCCTCAAGAAAGTACTATTTCAGGAAAAAGTACAAAACTCTTCCTCAGAAGAGAACTCTTCTGAGGAAGAGTTTTGTACTTTTTCCTGAATATTGTCTCTGGAAGAGAGTAGCTTTTAAAAATTTGCTTGTTGTATGTCTTTCAGGAGGTATTATCTTGACAATAAGTTGTAATTTGGGATTGAATATAAACCAACCAAGAAATAACCAAAATAATTTTTGTACTTTTATTACCAGAAAATTATAATGTGAATTTTTATTTGAGAGATGTTGGAACTGAGTTGTTTTCTTAAATCTTTGTTAATTAATTTTAATTCATAGGATCTGGACAACTTAATTGTGTGAACTTAAAATAGGAACTTTATTTTAGGACAGATATTAATTTTTACAAATTCTAAAATATTAATTTATATATAATTTTCTAAGTTTCATTATTTTATTTTTTTCAGATTACAATGGAAATGGAAACCATTTATCTCCATCATACACAAGAAATGGCAACCATCATCTTATTACTATTCCAGTACCACCTAATTCTTTTACTAAAATAACTGTACCATTTAAAAATTTAAAGTTATCTGCAAATAGAAATCATATTTTATCATCAAGACCAGTTGTTTCACAAAGTGTTCATCCTTCATTTAGTCAAAATCATTTTCTTTCTTCAAATGGTTATTTTCATTCATATCCTAATCCATCTTCTAATGTGTATTCTCCAAATTATTTATATCATTCATCTATGATGAATCCTTCTCCACAACATCATCAAGTGATTGTTCATATTGGTACTAAAAGATATCCATCATTACCAGAAACTTATGTTTCTCCAAAAAATACTTATAACTTTTATCCTCAAAGTGATTCTTCCAAGAGTTCTTTTAATAATGGAGTTTATAATAATCAGTTTTCTAATAGAAATAATTTTTATATCCCAGATAAACCACCTTTACAGAACAGAATACAGAACCATCATTTATTGTCTCTTCATAATATTTCTCAAGTACCACCTCGTATTGTCATATCTTCTCCTACACACTATTTGCCCAAAAGTTATAATGATTGGAGATCATCCTTAGGCACTTCTGCCTTAGAAAAGAAACCAATTACACCACATACATTAAGAACTAATATTAAACTTTCAAAATCAAATTCTTCGTTAAACTCTAAGGATTTCATAGTTAAAAGTGATTCAGCAAATTTATTACCTATGCATGTCAGACCAACTGTAAATAAAGATATATTTGAAAAGAGAAGAAATACCTTAATTCATGTGAAAGTACGTCATCCACAGAGATATAATAGGAATTCATCAAGTTAGTTTAAACATAAATTTAAATATTTTAAAATCTTTGAATAATTTATTCTTATTTTAAAATTAATTTTAGAAGTAATTAGTAGTAATAATATAGAAAACAATTTTTAAAAATTACCATCAAATGACTTTTATTAATTATTACAGCTATTCCATTTTCATTAAAATTTCCATTATAATAATTTTGTTATTATTAAATGTTGAGACAATGGCTGATGTACAGTAGTATGCGAAAAGAAGTTATTACAATAAAATACACACATTATGGAATAAAAGTTAAAAAGAAAGGAGAGAAGAGTTTGTTAATTCAAAATGTTAAGAATTACATACATTTTATTGAGAAATAGATAAGTACATTTTCTAAATAAGATAAGTGCATTTTTCCAAGATACATATATTGATCAAATAAAGAAGGAAAACTTGGAGGTGACTGTGTGTGTCCTAGTTCTAAGTAGTGTTAGGTTACTATTGCATAAGAGTGTCAATACTTATTGATACTCTTATGCAAAACATCAATAGTATCAATACTGTTGGTTATCCAATTTACAATTGATTGCTAACCTATTAATGTAAAGTGGACATCAAATAAAGACAGATAGCAAACAGTCAGATTTATTTAATTAAAAAACAAACAATACTTCAATTAAAAAATTATTTTTTAAAGAAATATTAAATAATTTACATTTTTTAGCTTTAATTGGCTTCTTTTCTCAAAAATAATGTCTCAGGTTGTGGAGAAGGCTCTCTTGGAGCTGAAAGAGGAACCACAAATACAGCCATATTTGTGATAAATTGTTTTTTCAGATTATTGAAATAAGGATATCATCCATTATTGACCCAAAATTGAAGTGGGTTGGAATCTGGAGGCTTGATAGGTTATTCAGCATACTGCCGTAAAGCAATAATTGCATCCATTGTTGAATAATTTGCATTTGGAAAATGTCTAAAAAATTAAAGAGATCAGTGCATTATTTAGGCTTATTTCTTTATTTTCTTGTTCATTTTCAAGTCCAATTGGATTGAAGTTGAATTTATGGTATTTGCTAGTTCATTTGATATTGGTTTTGAAAAATTTATATAGTTCTTAAGTCAAAAAGCAGGGCTCTTGAATCTAGGATCTAAAATTGTTGAAATGCCACATACAGTTCATGTTTCATAACCATTTAATTTCTTGATTACTCCTTTTAATGGTTGCAATAACTTTGTACCACATTCTGTAGTAATAGAATTTTCTAGTGTCTTTAGCTTGACATGAAGTCTATGAATAATTGGGATGATTGAAGATATTGTAACAAAGTTGCTTGTTCAAAAGGTCCAAACAATTACAACATTCTTGTAAAAATACATTTTTATCAGCTGTCAATGGCAAGGGAGATTTTGATAATGAAATAAGGATGAGTCCTACATAATCTTTTAATTCTAATAATCTTATCATCATTAAATACGTTCCAACAAGTTACTGAGTTACTTTTTTAGGTGTTTTTTCTTGTTCAGTTTGGATATCTTAAACAGAGAATACATCCATATCTTAAAGTTTATCAAGAGCTTTGGTTGAGGTTTTAAAATGAGCTACAATTTCTTTACATTTTTTCTTTATTCTTATTAGTTATTCATCTCCTAGTAGAGCATTCTGAACAAGGTTTAAGTTGTGAATAAAACAAGGTAGATTCCTGATTTTTAATATGTTACAAGCACCTAACTTGCTAGTAGTTATATGATTTTATATACTAGAGACCATTTTAAAATGCTATTTTCAACATATTTGCTATATTCTTAGATGTATGAATTATGATGTAAGAATTACATATTCTTAGTAGACACTTAGTAGAAGTATCAGAATTTCAAGTACACATGATGTAAATGTATCATTAAAAATTAAATGGCATGCTACAGTTAAATATGACTGATTATCTATAGAAGTCCATATATTCATTGTTTTGGTCACATGTTTCACTTTTAATAAAAATTTTTTGAATTTTACAGGATATAAATGTTTTATATAATCTCTTAAATTTGATGATTTTTTTTTTATGTTTTGTACATCTTTTACATAAAATATATTTTGCAAGTAGTTTGCCTTACTCATCAATTTGGAAATACTCCCAAATATTAGATTTTTTTCTGATGGACATTCTACAATTAAAGATACTGTAACAGAAATATTGTTTTCCTTGACAGTATTGTATACTATGTGGCTAATGGTACTTTACTCAAAGCTAATAATAAAAATTTTTAAAACTAATTTTAAAATATGATGATAAAAAATAAATATTAGTTTTGTGTGAAAAGTACGAAAAAATTGGACTATTGATAGAGATGATATTTTTAAAACATTGATGGTATCTGAACACTAGTTCTAAGCTCATGCTGTAAGAGAACATGAATGCATGTGTACTATGTACTATGGACAGTGTTGAAAAAAAGCACATATAAAGAGAAGGGGGATTTCTTTTGTCTTTCGAGGACATGCTACTACTGTAGACTAGTGAATTTGCTCTGTGTCACCACCAGTCAACCAGATATTTGTGTCTAACAACAAATGAATATAATTTTTTTTAATATTATATATAAATCAATTAATTTTTAATTTTATAAATATAAAAAGACAAAATTTTTTTCCATTGGACTATATTGTTGCAATATATGTTATACAGTATGTTTTAGTTTTGTGTTGTTTCACATCCATCTTTACACAAAAACATGTCCTGCAGGAAATTATATTTTTTTACCTTTTAAATATATTTGCTATTTAATAATTTCATTCTTCTAGCATTGTTAAACAGCAGAAATATTAATACTTTGATTATTATCATAGGGATAACTTAATCCCAAAATCATAAATTTAACTTGTTTTAATTGTTACTCATTCTCCTAATTGTTACTGTTACTTACACACTAGTAATCGACAGTCAATTACTGGTATGTTCCCTGTATGATTAGTTCTCTTCAATAAAATTTATGCTTATTACTGAAGGATCATAAAATTAAGATATTTTTCTACTTTATATTTATGTTTTTGTAAAATATTTAAAATTTATTATTTTAGCTCATGAAATATGTACTTTATCATACTTTGGTTTTCATTTCAATTCTCCATAAACTTATATTAGGTTTTGCTTATTATAGCTATAAGTTCTCATATAACATACCTTATGTCTTATATCTTATGAAAAATTATAGTGCATTATAATGGAAACTCAAAATCTCCCAAACAGTATCTTAAAATGTAACTAAAACATGATAAAATGCATATATATAAATAATAAACTAACATATTAGAGTTCAAAATGATTAAGATGTCACTTTCTGACCATCAATTAATGATTATCAACAAATTATTTGCTTTTTATGCTGTAATATCTAGGGCTCTTTTTTAGTTGGAATGCACCACTGTACTGTATGCTGTACTGGCAGATAGCATGAAAAAGTATCAATAGCCAGTATGTAGTACTGACAGTTGTTCAGTAAAAACAGTTCTATATGTTCATTCATCATATATGTGTACCAGCAGTAATTTTTATAGAAAAGAGTGCTGGCCATACCATAAAAATTATGTTTATGATAAGCATGGCAAATAACAGACAAAAAAAATGTAGATATTATAAAAAAACAGATAAAAATTTACAAGCAATTTCCTTTAATGAACTGTTAGTCTATACTAAGTGAAGTGGAAACTTTAAGCTTGAGAAAGTTTTTTACTCTTTGTGTGGGCACTAAGAGGGCCTTTTCTCCACACCCATTGTTGGTTCAGCCATCTGGATTTGATCCTGGGTTCTTCAGAGGTATAGGCTGAAGGCTTAATTGCCTTAGCCGATAGCAAACTTGAAGAAAGTTGAGGAAGTTTGCATTTAAAATTTCAGTTGAGACTTTTCCTGCCAATTGTTTAGTTAAAAATATTGTGTGAATTTTTGGAATATAAACTATAAAATTTTGCTATATGAACATCAGCCAAAAACATTATGATGAGATATGCATATCATATGAAATTTGAGTATTAAGACCAAGAGATGTTCTACCAGGAAAATTTTAACTAGGATGGCATTCTGTAGGATATTCCTATATATTTTTTAAAACCAATGTTTAAGGAAAACAAATGATTGTTGATTACATTGGGCTATATTAATGGTACTAATTACCTATTAAATGTCAAGTAGTTTGGTTTAGAGGTAAGCATTAAGCTACATCTCTTAAAAAATTTAATAATTATATGTAATCCAGCAATTATTTGGCTTTAATGTAATAATTGGGTTTATAGATGTTTATATTTACCATCAGAATAATTTTGAAATGGATATCATGCACAGTTCATAGTATTTGTTGAAAATTATTTTTAAAAATTGTTTAAAATTGTATATTAATATCTCAATATGTTCAGTTTATTTTAAAATTATTTAGAAACTCATTTATTACTATTATTTTAAATAGGACCAGTCAATCCTACTCACCCACCTGTCATTGTTCGATCATCTGGTAATATATAATTTAATTTATTATTTAACATGAATAAATTTTATTCTCTTAAATTTAGGAAATAAATAAATGGCTAATTTATTAATAAATAAAAATTCTAAATTTTATATGTGTAAATCACATTACTGAATGAATGAAACAAAGAAAAGAAGTTTGTTTCAAGTATGAATCTGCATTGCTTCAATTCATAGATTAATACTTGAGATATGGAGAATTATGCAATGAAGTTTATATTTAAATATGTTATTAAGTTCATTATGATCTAAGAACAAGTACAATGGTGAAGCCATTCTTGGAATGAGACTATGTCTCAGAGAGTGCAAGCAACACATGTGCAAATCTCTGAGACATAGTGTTGGAGATTTGTTCATGCGCCTGTTTGTAGAAACAGTCTCAGCATTTTGTATTTTATTTTGACTTGGTTCTTGGTTCCCTGACTACCTACAAGTCTGGTTTACTTTTTGCATGCATGATTTGGGCATCAAATACTCTGTACCAAATTGCAACTCCTGACCCTGACATGTACTCCTTCATACCTCTAACATGTGCAGCCATTGACAGCAGTGTGATTTTAGAGATGAGACATAGTCTCATCAAAAATAATTAAAACTAGAAGAAAAGTATATATATATATACTTCTAGTTTTAACTATTTTGTATATATATAATTATTTAAGAGCCATAACTTTTAACCATAGTTGAAATTCCTGGTACCTAGAATTCTTAAGATGCAGATAACGTTTACATATGAATAGAAATAAACTTTAAAAAAACGATTATAATAAATTCTGAAAAAAATCAGCATAACACTTTTTCTGTTATGTTAATTTAAAAAACTACCAGGGCTGTGCAGTTGCGTAAAAACTTTTCCTTACCTTACCAACTTAACTTTTCCAACTTTTCCTTACGACTCCGACTCTGACTCCTACCAGGGGCGGACTTGTTGCCGAAAAAGACCCGGAAATTCTGATGTCATCACGTGACTTCAGAATAAAAAATTCAATAAATAGAGTTCTAATAAAGATAGAACGTAGAAACTTTTCATTCCAAAGTTAAAAGACTCCTCTAAGTAATATATAAATATGTATTTGATAATTTTTACTTTTCCGGCTGTTATATATAACAGAGGGAAAGTATAGCGCTGGGTCAAAAAATGACCCTCCCAAATATTTTTGGACGCAGGATACCTTGAAATTTCGAGATATGCAAAAGATTCGAGGCTTTTCTATATGTGTGGATGTTAGACTGTGTGGGGGGGCATGATTTTGTTCACCCTGTTTGAAGCCTAATAATTTTTGTGGTCAGAGTGGTCAGAATCGGAGTCATATGGTTTAACACAGAAGTTAGTTATTAAGCATCAAAATGGTTGAACTAAATCGTGTCCCCATATACATTCTAATATCTTAGGCAAGAACATATTAACAGGTTTTACTGTACTATTATAAAATGGGAAAAAAGCTTACTTTGAGGGTAGAGACGAGTTTTATTTTATTTTAAATTTTGAATGCTAATAATAAGTAAAATATTCATTAAGAGATATGACACATGACCCTTTTATATCTTCACCCTGTCGACCTTTAATTAAGGACCAAAATTTAATAGTATTAATGCCCCTTTATACGTAAGCTACAGTGCCACATTTCGTTTCTTAAACTTTACCCATTCAGAGACATTGTTTAATATCTCAGAACAGAAAATAAAGAAATTAAACAAATTAGACGTTAACACACACGTGCGTGCGAATTTTTTCCCTTTTATTGACTTTTTTGAGGGGTTTGGCTAGATTTGCAAAAAAAAACTGGAGGGTCAAATTTGACATGATTCCAATACTTTTCCGTTTTATATACATAACAAGTTGGTAAGTAAAAAGGAGTCAGAGTTGGTGGACTTTTTGACGACTCCGACTCCACAGCCCTGAAAACTACATAAGAGTTTTATAATTCATAGTCCCAAATGTAAATCTCAAATTGTTTCCAAGATTTAGTTTATCTGAAATAATGAATTTATTTGATGAAGCAAAAGTTTTTCTAATAAAGAATATCTTATAATATAAAAAAGACTTTTTACATACAGGCAGTTCCTGACTTATAACTTCAGTTTATAATAGCTGAAAATTGTTTGATGTAGTCAAAGACATTACATATGGTTAACAGAGTTTGAGAAAGGAGACATCATTGAGCTGAGGAAAGCAAGATGGCATTTTGCTGAATTGCTTGCTATCTGATCTATCCTGACCTGATGTGAGGAGGTGTTTGAAGCACTGGATATTGAGTCACACATATGTAGAAAACAGACCACTAGGAGAGATGATTGTCTGACAAGATTTAGAGGAACTTAAAAATATGATGATACAGGTAATCCCCGTATAACACGGCACTTCTATAGCAGAGATTCACTCTAACATGATTCGAGAATTGGGACCATCCCCGTATAACATGGTACTGTTATAGCACGGATTCACTCTGACACGGTTCGAGAATTGGGTAAAACCCTCATACAACATGAAATGTAATAAATTTTTACATACTTAAATACTAATAGTTCACAAAAATTATTATTTTCATGAACTTTTAGTACATAAGTATGTAAATTTTCTTTTCTCGCCTTCTGTCGATACACATTGTCCTTCTTGAAACTTGTTTCAATGTTGCCAGATCTCGACGCTTCTGCTTCTGATGTTGCCAGATGTTTTTTCCTTATTTCATACTTGATTTATTCTTCATAAGTGCTTAGCACCATATAAGGAAATTTATAAAGATGTTTTAACTAGAAGTAAGCAATCTAAAATTACATACTTTTTGCCAAAGGTAGGGCATGGATCTGAAGATAATGCAGAGAAATGCTCAGAGGATAAGGATAACTTGCCAAAAAGAATAGTGCTTTTAGTGATGAAGAAGAAAACATTGTTTAATTTATATTAATATGTATCACTTAAGAAAATTTTAATAAAGATATTTATCTTAATTATGAAAATATAATAGCATATTTTTTAATTTTTGGAACCTAACCCTCATTTTTGTACTAGTTCTTTGTTTGGTATAACACGGCTTCGCATAACATGGCAATTTTTTGGAAAGTAACTCCCGTGTTATACGGGGGTTACCTATATTTTAAACATCTTTCAAGAGACTGGAAAACTGTTTTTGTAAAAACATCAATGGGTAACATTCTGATAATCCTACATTGCTATAGAGAAAGTTACCTTGAAAATCGTTGTATTTGGAATAAAGTTTAAAAGCAATATTAAATTAAATATCTTGTTTTATTCTTAATTTCATAAATAGGTAGTAATTTTCATTGCTTTGTATCATTTGTATATTTAAATTTCCTTAATCTATAAAAATTGATTTTATGTTATTTCAAGATTGATTTAAAATAATTATACTAATTAATTAATGTAAATTTTATAGCAGTGCCAAGATTTTTTCCAAACTCTCCAAAGATAGAGTACCCACCTAATTGTATTAGATGTCCAAGTGATCAAATACTAATAATTGAGAAAGGAAAAAGTTGTGCTACTGTAACTGTACCTCCAGTTAAGGCATGTTCTCGGTAAATGGTGATTATTATTTTTATTTATTTTAAATATTTACTGTATTTATTTTGAATATATTTTCTTTAATAAAATATTTATAAAATATTTTGTACAGCCATGATTTAAGCAAATCTATACTTGACATGAAAATGCTTTTTAGTTTATTATGTTTTTCTCATAATAAAATAACTAAAACCTAACAAAAACTTTAATAAAATTTCTACATTCCAGCTAAATATGGAATACAGTACTGTAAAATGCTAGTGTATTGTAGTAATATTACAATTTAATGTAAATTTTCTGACTACTTTATCTCCAAATGTTTATTCTCATGGAACAAATATTTTAAATTGGGATTTCTTGAAAGTAGATGGAAAAAGTCATATGATTTAAATAAAAGATTATTGAACAATTAAATTAGATATAATGAAGAATAATAATCTTATAATCTACTAAGCTTGGTTAGTTCCAATATTATCAAATAAAATTTTAACAATCACCTCTTAAGGGAAGCAATTCTTCAATTCATAGAAAAAGTTTTTGGCTCTTTTCAAGCCATTTTCAACTTCAATAACTGATAATAAGCAAACTTCTCTGAGTTTGTTAACAAATATAGTGGTACCTCAGGATATGAATGCCCCAGCATACAAAATTTTCAGGATACAACATGAAATTCGAACATATTTTTGCTCCACAATACGAACAAAAACTCACCACACCACGTTACATTAGTTCACAGCGCCATTTTTTATTCACTTCTGTTCACTGGTCTCAGTCTGTGTGTTTGCTTCGTCTTGGAAGAATCTTGCTTGATAAAGGAAATCTTGAGGTATTATGAGAAAGTGACTGATTTTATTGAAAAGAAACATCCCGACAAGGTTCACACTGGCCGTATTGCTGCTAGGAGTAATGACATTTGCCTAAGTCATTTTAGAAACATTTTAAAAAGTAGGCAAAGCCAAACCTCTTTGGATAGATATTTTACCAAGCGACCTCTATCCAGTGAAAGTGCTGGTGAAAGTGAAGGAAAGAAAGCAAAAAGCAGTGAATAAAAATTTAAAAAATATATATATAAAACAACACTAAATTTTTTATCTTTTCTAAGTTATTTTTAAGTTATTGTTACATTATGTTATGTAAGTTAAGTTTTAGTATCATTTCCCTTCTCCCTCACTTCCGCCACCAGTTTACACCTCCACCGTCGTCTATCCTCAAAGGTAAAGTGCAAATAAAACTACATTTTTTTTAATCAATTATTATTCTATTATGGTTATTTATACATTTACAACTACAAAATGCATTTTTCAGTGTTTTCCTTACTATAGTTATTTTTTTTAATGTACTACTTAGCTTTAATTTGAGTGTGTTTTTTGTGTTGGAACTAATTATTTGGTTTTACATGTAATCGTATGGGGAAAAATGATTCACCTTATGACATTTTCATGATACGATCTCAGTTTCGGAATGGATTAATTTCATATCCTGAGGTACCACTGTAATAGAAAAAACTTTTGGATTCTTTGTAGAATTTTTAATGATTTTGTTATAGAATAATTAAATTACTTTTAAGATTTTCTTCAATTTTAATAATATAAAAATTACCAACCAGCAAATTTTATAAATTGAGCTAAAACTTAAATTAATTAGGCTGCAATTTGAAAACTTTGCAGACCTATAAATTTCCTCTATTGTGTGTCTGTTTGTCTGCCCTTCCTTAATTTCAAAAACAGTGTTAGATAGATGAATGTCGAGACCAGATATGGAAAGCTTATGGCCAGGAGGCTCCAATTAATTATATATGAACTTCTGCTTTGGGCAGGAAGTCATGTTATTTTGATTAAAAGATTTTCTCCTGAATGGAGTTAGATACGTGACTGGCATGACTTCATTGTTAACAGGAAAAGTATGATGTACAGAGGCAAGATATTACTAAACTTAAATGCATTGTGATGAAAAATTGCAGCCTGGCATTATGATGATGTCACAATAAATAATTACTCCTATTTAATAGAACTTCAATTTTCCAAAAAATATATACTTACTTTTATATTTAAAAACTATTAATCTTAATTATTCATAATTTTATTGCTGGAAGACTGTTTTATTTAAGTTGTTAGGTCTACCTGAATAATGTATAATGCATTCACAAAAAAGTAATGGTAAATATTTTGAAAGTTATCATCAGTTCAATGTAAATTTACTTCACTTTTTGAAGAATATTACATCCCTGAAGATGATTTGGAACTTAAAGGCACTTTGGAAGCCATATATTTAATTCTGATATTCCAGTAAAGCTGTATTTTTATAATATTTTATAATAATAGATTTAATATGTAAAATATTTTTCTGGACAAGATACAAACTGAAAGCAGATGATTTTAAGATGCAAAGTAAGTCTGATATCGTACTTTTAGATTTTTTATTTTTGTTTTTAGGAAAATACATAAAAGATTCTTGCATCTTTTATAGGAACAGGATTGAGACATCAACCAGTAACAGAAAATGATTCAATAGCTCACAGTTAAGGGATAAAATATATTGATCAATATTAAGGTGACCAACTATTTTACAATGAAAAGGAGGACACAAATAAATTGAAGGAAAAAATATTGTAATAAAAGAAACATTTTATTCATTGCAACAATAATACACTATAATAATATCTACTGCATTTATATGTGCCATGTAATATTTCAGTAAGAAGTAAACAAAGCTACTTCCACGCAGCATGCTTTCTCAAAATCTTTTGTGTGGAGTGCATGCGTCTTATAATCACATCTTGCCACACTGTACCAATACTTGATGAATCATCACGTTAAATAAAACACGTCACATACAACGGATCGGCTTGGCATCGATCGAATATGGAGATTTGCAGATTAGTCTTCAAATATTGAAAAGGAGGACATGTAGAGGACACTTTTCGAGGGAGGACAGAACTTAAAAACGAAGGACTGTTCTCCCTAAAGGAGGACTATTGGTCACCTTATCAATATATAAATATAATCTAAAAAGATATGAACTCTTAATAATAATAATAACACAATTGTTCAGAATATGGCTTAATAAGAAATTATTTTTTTTTTTTAGAAATATTTTGAAATTTTATTAAGTAATAAGTAAAAATTTCTTATTCAATTTAGTGTCTTATTTTTTTATTGTTAATTTTTTATAGTACTTCTGAAGATAGATAGACTAAATTAATTAAGTTTACAGTGTAAAAGAACATGAAAATTTTAATTTACTAAGACATTTTACTTTATAAAAAATATATTATACATATTAAAGAATTAAATTAATTACACAGTTGAATATTTTTAAATTTAAATTTTAGTTACTGTTGTTATTATGCTGGTATTATTTATCATTGATATATGTATATATAAATTCTTTAGAATTACAAAAACACCTGGTAAAATGGATGTGTTACTGGGCATAGGTCCTAAACCCGGAAGTTCAGTTAAAGAAGGTGCTTATATGATGCAGTTTCATATTCTTAAAGCTGGATCCAAAGTAAAAACATGCCAATTTAGGTTAAACGTTAAAGGTAATTTCTTTTATTCTTTTTCTTATTTTTTATTAAATTTGTGAAAAAGATATACATATTAAATACATAATGAAACATAGGAAAACAGTATAGCATTACATTATTATACATTCTTGCGTTGAAATCTACCCATACATATATATATCACTAACTGACATGAAATGTTTGAGGGAAAGAAAAAAAAAAATGAAATTGTGCAGTAGACAAAAGACATTGAATATGTTTTTAGAAAAATTCAGTTTAAAAAAAATAAATGTTTAATAAGGCATTAAAATGTAATCCGTGATGCTTTGTAGAACGTTGTCAGATCTGATCAGCTGATTTTAAGAACCATCTTTGTTAATTAATCTGCATCAATGTCCTAATTTAATCAAATTGTTCTTTCAAACACCATAACCGTGTATTTCTATTAATAGGACTTATTATACTGGTGTATAGAATTATAGCAACACAGTCACACAGATTAAAATTGGTTTATTTATGATTACCTGCTAATCATAAATAAACCAATTTTAATCTGTGTGACTGTGTTGCTATAATTCTATACACCAGTATAATAAGTCCTATTAATAGAAATACACGGTTATGGTGTTTGAAAGAACAATTTGATTAAATTAGGACATTGATGCAGATTAATTAACAAAGATGGTTCTTAAAATCAGCTGATCAGATCTGACAACGTTCTACAAAGCATCACGGATTACATTTTAATGCCTTATTAAACATTTATTTTTTTTAAACTGAATTTTTCTAAAAACATATTCAATGTCTTTTGTCTACTGCACAATTTCATTTTTTTTTTCTTTCCCTCAAACATTTCATGTCAGTTAGTGATATATATATGTATGGGTAGATTTCAACGCAAGAATGTATAATAATGTAATGCTATACTGTTTTCCTATGTTTCATTATGTATTTAATATGTATATCTTTTTCACAAATTTAATAAAAAATAAGAAAAAGAATAAAAGAAATTACCTTTAACGTTTAACCTAAATTGGCGTGTTTTTACTTTGGATCCAGCTTTNTATAATTTAAAAATATATATATTATATTCACCGAATTACTGCAACAATGAAATAGCACATAGATGTGCCATTACGTCATTACTGCGACAGATAGCACATAGCATTTGCCTGCATGGAGTGTAGTAGTGTTTTGCCCCTTTACATCATACTTTTTTCATTAGCAATAGAGTTGTGCCAGTTATGTATCTAACTCCGTTCTGGGGAAAATTTTTGAATTGAAGTAACATGATTTGCAGTACAAATCAGAAGTTCATATATAGTTAATCTAGTTCTCTTTCTCTTATGATTTCCGTTTTGGTTTCAACTTTCATCTATCTAACTCTGTTCTCAAGATTAAGGAAGGACAGAGATGGATGGATGACAGTGGGAATTTATAGGTCTACAATTTTTACCTTCCAGTAACTGAGTGGATAAAACCACTGAACACCGGTAATCAATAGTGGATTCCCAAATGGTCAACAGATTGGCCACGTGGTGCTTTCTGGGTTTTCTTTGTATTAGTAACACTTAAATTGGGGCCAACTTTACTTAAAGTCTTTCTATATGCATCCTTTTGGCAGATAGCTCATGTGATGCATTGCTGTAACCAAATAAACCAAACCAATTCTAATAATTTTTCTATAAATGCAATATTTATGAGGACATATTTAACTACCAGGAAATTGGGAAATTGGTATTCAGTGTTGTATGTATTGTACATTAACTGTACTGTACATTAACATTCATTAACATTAACATACATGCAACAATTTTAAGGCACAAAGCAGAGCTCAGTCTTTTTCTGTGCTGATGTTTATTTTTCCTATTTATTATCATGGCAACATTGCTTTATTCAAAATTTTTTGTAGTTGTAGTCTGTGAAATGTGCACTTTACACACACAATAAGACTCAACATGTGAATAATATGTTGAGTCTTACTGTCAAATCTGCTTTCAGTATGCTTATGCTAAGTGTGCTAAATAAAGGAAACTTAAACATACTGGAGATAAGCAGTATAAGCATACTTAGAATAAGCATACTAAAGCCCAGCAAAAATATCTACATAAAGGAAACTTTTGAAAAGTTTCTTTTATGTAGAGGTTTTTGCTAGGCTTTACTTTTTCAACTTTGTTTCACCAGTTTTTTTATGGGATCACACAAAAGCAATTATTCTCACATTTTTACAAGATTTTTTTATTTAAACAAGCCTTATATCATGTGATCAAAGTTGCTAAGCTTAATGTCTTTCGGCATTAAGCTTAGCAACTTTGATCACATGCAGGGCCATTACAACCTATTCAACACAGATCACATTTCAAATATTAATAGTAGACCCATATTAATTAGTAGTCGTTGACCATCCTCTTTCTTAGGAGGAGAATAAATACTGCTTTTGGTCAAATTAACTTCAACCTCCGTCTGCACCAATCCCTTCTTCCTATTGGACCCACCAGTATGGTGGCATCTGAATAGAAAATTAGAAAAGAATACTAGAAAATTAGAAAAGAATACAATATCTTAAATTTTTGAAGTTGTTATATTTTCAATTGGTGTCTACTTGACCAATGAAATTGTGCCATTTTGTACCATCCAAGTATCATGATAAACATTACAATGGTAGGCTAAAATAATCAAACTCTTTATATGGTTTTCATTATATTTGTTATATCGTAGTATTTGATTTATATAACTACAAAGGTTAACTTACATAAGGGTTTATCACACCAAGAGACCAATCTAACACATTTTTAAAGTTCTTTATTCCTCTACTGTACACAATTTAGATTGGTCACTTGGTGTGAGCAAAACCGTTATGTAAGTAACGTTTGTAGTTATATAAATCAAATATTATAATACAGTAGAAGGGTTAGAAGTACGAAATAATCTAATAATCTATAAGTATATTAAACGACCCAATGGGCATTGGGTCGTTTATATATATAGCCAAATGATCACCTTAAATACTTGGACTATAAATCTGCTATTTTTAATAATTAATTCTAAGTAATTTGCTATTAGAGATATTATTATTTCTAAATTATTTAATAAATTGTTTAAATTATAATTAATTCTTTGAAAATGTTAGTCTGTTTTCTACAAAAAGGACTTATTGGAGTTAAACAAGGGTTCTAAAATACAGACAGGTGTGTTATGTAAAGGAACTCTAATCTATAAAGAGTTTGTGATATTCTAATTATATGGTAGTTTTAATATAATATTTTCATATTTTTAAGCATACACGTATACTATTGTAAATTTGAAATAAAAATATTTAATTTTAGCATTGAAATGTCCCAAAATACAGAATCCAAAGAATGGAATGATTCATTGCACAAATAAAGGATATTGGGGAAGCATCTGTAATTTTGTTTGTGAAGATGGATATGCATTGGTAGGAGAACCAGCAGTATCATGTGATGGAAACAAAAAACTTGTTTATTGGAATTCATCTATTCCAAACTGTGAAAGTAAATATTTTAAATGATTGTAAATAATTTAAATAATTATTGTAAATATTTTGAATAATTGAAAAAATAATTGTATTTTGAATAAGAATTCATACACAAGCTATTCAAATATAATTTGTTCATTATTGAATTTACTCATTTTAATGATTCAGCAGAATAAATTATTATAATGTTAACAAAATTATTAATTTTTTAAAAAGGCATTTTAGAGGAAGTTTTTGGAAATAATTTTTAGTGATTTTATTATACTTGTGAAAAATTCAGTAGTTTGATAAGTTCAGTAGACTTATCAAAAATGTTAATTTTTGATTAATATGAAAGATTAATCACTGTATGATTAATCTTTCATATTAATGGATTTGAATGGATTGAATGGTTAAAAATTGAAAATCAAGTGTACAATTTGTGCCCTTGATTTTCAATTATTTGAAGATAGAGCAGTTTTCCTTGGAACAGTAGAATTTTGTAATATATTTCATTATGTAATTCTTTTATTCTAATTATTCACTCTTAGATATCTCAACATTTATGAGACTGAATAATACTTTTTGCTACCTCACTAGTTTGTTTTGCTTTGCTTTATCTTCTTGTTAATACTCTATATAGTTTCTGTAATTTGTCTGTTTCTTTTCGGGCTTAACTTTTCTTTAGCAATATCTTCCATTTATATGAAGTTATATTGATTAAAAAAAATCATTCAAAGAAAACTATTGATGAAAAGCTCTTCTATGTAATATGAATTTGTGGCTTTGTATTTTACCAGAAATAAATACATGATTTCTTTTTCATTTGATCTTCAAGCTGTTTTGAAAAATTTCAAACTTAATGAAACCAGATTCTTCAGGATGAATTGAAGAATATGATAAACCCACCTTTTTTAAACTAAGTATTTTTGAGTAACATAAAGTTCCTGAAAAATATTTTCTTTACTATGTTATGAATACTTAGTCATATGCTTCATAGAATTGCATCAATACATGCTTATTTATGATTAAATTTTTATATTAGTAATTTGATTTTCTATATAATATAAATTTTTATTGCATTACTTGACAGTTTAGTTAAATAAAGTACCTTTTTTTGATTTGTAATGGTAATTTTTTTAATTATAAATTCAAAAATTACTATATAAAATTAATTAATATTTAGCTCAGGACACTTTGTGAATTGTGAGTCAGATGCCTCGAACAGTATGTCTTGCCTGAATTAATATTTAGCGTTTATTAATTTATTTATTTTCAATAACTTAAATTGTTTTAAAAACAGTTTAATATTTAACAGTTGATTAAAATATCCATAAATGCTTTATTCAAAGAGATTGATTAATTTCTAAACAGCATTTATAAAAAAAAAATCTATTTCAATAGTTTTGGATTTTATCCATTTGTTTTGTTAAATTCAGATTTTTTTATATTTTTACATTTTACAAACTACTGAAATTTGATTTTATGTCAAATAATTTTATATTAATAGAATGAAAAATTGATACAGTTCATCTTTTTTTCTAAACCTATAAAAAATAGTGATTAGTCTAGTTATTGAATTTTTAATTGTATAATATCAATAAATAACAAAATTCAGTTATAAATATGATTGTAAATAGGCAAATATTCAATTTTTTATTGGTTTAGAAAAAAGAATTACTGCCACTTTTTGACTCTATTAATATAAAATTATTTGACACAAATCAAATTTCAATACTTTATAAAATTTACAGCTTACAAAATTGAATTCTAATCTTTAATATCTTCAACTAAAGATATGAATGCTCATTTTTATATTATGATAAATTATATGTTTGATGTAAACAAAGTTGGAACCTGCACATTGTGATGAACATGAACTAACCAAAGGTGACAGCAACATTAAGCAAATTTTATTTCTTCTTGAGAGAAATACAAACAAATATATTTCTTAAGAATACTTTTGCCCAATGCAAGTGGTTTTCTTCAGTACAACTTCAAACAACAAGAACAGAAATGCTTAGAGAATATATGTTTGAGCTTTAATTTTTGAAACATTCTATTTGTGCAATATCCTTATACCAACAAAAACTTGAAGGGAAATGGCATGAACGAGGATCAATGTATAAATATTTGAATAGTAGAGTGTATATTGTGGTGGTATACCAATGTATTTTGTTATATTTTTATATGTATATATGTTTTTCTATTTTTCCTTCTTTCTTTGTTCTGTGTTCCTTTGTCTATACTTCATGGAACTTTCTTCCAAGTGTGGGTGGTGGGTGACCTAGTTAGGGGACAAGGAAAAGAAATAGCCCAGAGGGCAAGTGAGAGACTAGAGGATCACTTTTTTCTTTGGACCTAGAAGAGGGAAGACACGTCTGAGAGAGGTCTCCAGGTTGTTGTTGTTGCTTCGACTGAAAAAAAAAAAAAAAGGTCACAAAAGGTTCAGAAGAAAGAAGTATCATTATTAAGGACATTGGTAGGCTAAAGATCAAAGACATTTATTCATCGATTCTCACATACAATTCGTCCCCAAAGGAAATTCCAAGACGACGTCATCCAACCACCGCCACCTCGATCAACAACTCTGGTACTCGTTCCTTCTTGAAAATATATTTCTGTCTCTCTCATAATCTATCCTTTTTTTTCTTCTTATTAGAATAAGTAAGTTTAAGTTAGAACATAAGTACCTCTTTGTATCGCGAAACTTCTTGTTCGACTGTGGATTGGAACAGGTGTTGTTTTTTTCCCTTTTTGGAAATAAGGAATCAGGAGGTCAGAATCCACAAGAACCTTTCTTGTAGAAGTTTACACAAGAAAAATAAAAGCACATTTTATTTGTTTTACTACCTGTCTCTTTGTGAAAATCAACACTCACCACGTGCTTACGACTACAATATAACATTATAAGGCTTGAAGGCACTCTGTTAACATATGATGGAGATTAAACATGGGTTGATTGATGGAATTGGATATTTGTATATTTATGGTTTTGAGTTGGAAGAGTTTTACTGGACTACTCAGTCTTGGTATTTTTACATTGTCTTATAGGATTTTGCAGTTGCAGCTTTGTTGTGAATCTTCCTCTTCCATGTTCTTTTTATGTTTGGAGAGTTTCCACTTTAGAATATGGACTATGGCACAATATAATGGAAAACTACTTTCATTTATTATAAAAAATCTTGTTTATCTCCTCTAGCACTAGTTTGTTCCATGGATCCCCATCTGTGCTCAAGATTCTTTTTTAGCAATGGCAGATTAGTTATCACCAGACAAATAGTGAGTTATCTTGTCAGGCAGAGTAGAGAATATATTGTAGAATTAATTTTACAATTATCTTTAAAATCTCTTAATTTTACATTAATATCTTGAAACCTCTTGAAAATCTTATGTTGATTTCATTCTAGGAAAGGATGTTAATGGTATTATAAATTAGCTGGATCTTTGCATAACAAGGAAACCACCAGGATTCATATTTAATGTTTACCACAAACTGACATTACCTCTTATGTTATCACCAGTAGCATTTTTTCCATATAAACCCTATCTGTTGGTGGCCATACAACCCTCATAAAAGCTTTTCTTTTCTCTTTCAATGACCAACTTTTGCAACAAGAATTAGAAAGCATTAAACTCTCTGATAACCACTAGGTATAAAAACAGAGTATTGAACAAAGTGTACAGTCTAGTACAATGCACATTCTTTCCTTTTCACACACCATCTGATCAAGAGGTCTCAAATTCTCAAGGTCACTTTCCAGTACCTAGGGGCTACAACATATTCTCTGTTCTGCCAGACAAGATACCTCACAATTTGTCTGGTGATAACTAATTTGCCATCTATAAAAATAATCTTGAGCACAGACTCATGGAACAAACTAGAACTATCAGAGGTATATAAGATTTTTATAATAAATGACAGCAAAGTTTTCCAGTAATTTGTGCCACAGCCCAAATTTTGAAGTGGAAACTCTTCAAACATAAAAAAAAAAACATGGAAAGAGGAAGATTCACAACAAAGCTGGCCTCTCAAAGCTGCCTGGGTAACAACTGTAAAATCCTATGGGACAGTGTAAAAATCCCAAGACTGATTAGTCCAGCAAACCTTTCAACTCAAAACCATGTTATTGAATTTTTAATTGTATAATATCAATAAATAACAAAATTCAGTTATAAATATGATTGTAAATAGGCAAATATTCAATTTTTTATTGGTTTAGAAAAAAGAATTACNAAAAACATGGAAAGAGGAAGATTCACAACAAAGCTGGCCTCTCAAAGCTGCCTGGGTAACAACTCTAAAATCCTATGGGACAGTGTAAAAATCCCAAGACTGATTAGTCCAGCAAACCTTTCAACTCAAAACCATAAATATGAAAAACAAATCATATCAATAACATCGTGTTTAATCTCCATCATGTGTTAACAGAGTGCCTTCAAGCCTTAAAATAATGTGCACATTTTACACTCATTTTTTATATATTGCTTCTTCATTTTAAAGTATTCTTTGCCTACTTGGGTCTTTTTTTAATCCTGACTTATTACAATTATAGTAGGGAAGGAAGACAAAACTTTTAGGTTGTTTTTTCTTTTTATTACTCCCAAATGTATTTCAAACATTTTTCATTCCTTTTAAGTGGGTACAAAGGTAAATTTTTTTGGCATAATATATAAAAGCTAAAATATATAAAACAACTTTTATAACATGAAAAATACAATATTTAAATAACAATAATCATAAAAACTTTTTAACATATATTATACAAACATACTAGCCATATCCCGTAATACTAACAGAATGGTTTTCCATGGTATTATTGTTAAAGCTAAATTAATATGTAAATTTAACTTATTTACAAATAATTATAATCAATTTTCATATTTGATCTTATAGAAAATTTTCTTACATTTTACTGTTTTTTATCACAATATTCTTATATTGTGATAAAAAACAAAACAGTAAAATGTAAAATGTTTAACCATCAAGTTAAACAAATTTCTCCAAGGCATGGAATTAATTTTTTTTTATTCTTCAAAGGATTAAAAAAAACCTAATAAAGGTTAAGAAATATACTAACTTAAAAGTTTAAAATAATTTAAAGATTTTAATCATGAACCTACCACTCTTTAAAAGGTTTTTGTGAAAAATGTACCACTATTATCAGTACAATTTTTACAAAATTTTTCAATTGAGATTGAATGACAAATTCCACCTTCTGTTACACAAAACTTTTCAATGATTCATATATAATTTTTCCTTGATTATTGTTTATAATATTATTAAGATTACTTACTATTTTAATGTATTCCAATAACTGATGTTTAAATAAATTATATTCTTTCTTAAGAATTTTAACTGTATTCAATTTAATTTCAAGTAATGTCTTGCTACTACTAAGTGCACATAATTTGTTTGGATAGATTTAATATATTCACTGATTATGGCTTTTAATTTTCTTTTAGTTTAATTAATTAAAGTAAAAGTAAATTAATTAAGCATAAGAAGCTAACTTTACAAACATTGCTCCTTGTTTGTGTCACTTTTTTCCTATTATTAATTAACGTAACGATATTACACAAATAGAATGTTTTGAAGATTAAATTTTAAAGATATATTCTCTGAATGTATCTGTTCTTGTTATTTGAAGTTATAACTGAAGAAGCCCACTTTTATTGGGCAAAAGTATTCATAAGAAGTATATTTGTTTGTATTTTTCTGAACAAAAAGAAATAAAATTTGTTTAATATTTCACAACTTTTGATTAGTTTATATATGTTTGATTTCTACAGCAAATAGTAATCTCCAAGTTTTATTAAACAGCAACAACACCAATTCCTGCTTTGTTGAAACAAAAAAAAAAAAAAAAAAAAAGTTTTAAATAGTCCCAAGCACTTTCAAGATTCCTCAATGCATCTTTGGGAGTTCTTACAAATATCAATTGCTATGTATCATTTGACTGCACTTCCTGCCAATTTATTGCATGTCATCATAAAGTTTTTAAACATTAGCATTATTCATTTAACTTTCATTCCTCCTTCTTTAATAACTTTCTTTAATAACTTCTTTAATAACTTTTCAACTCTCAAACTTTTTTAAAATTTCTTCTCTTTTACTAGCTACTAACATATAACCTCCAAATTGTTTGCATTCTTATCATTAGTTATTTTTTCTTTTGTGTTTTTTCAAAATACATTTCTTTTCTGTGGATGTTACTCCTCACCTCTTACTTTAATGTTTTGACTTCCAGACAACCCATATGTCTTTCCTCAGAGAAGAGACTGAGGTAAATAACAAGAAGAAAATAATAATTATGTATTATGTAGAGGATTAGGATGAAACTTTTACCTTTGAAATTTTACTTTACCAACCTTTGAAAAAAAATGATAAGGAAAAGGAAATGCTGTTGCATTTCTTTTATAAACAATCTAAAGGCACTAAAGCCCCCCTTTGAGCAGTGTTTTTAATTTTTCTGGCTGAAACTCACTGTATTAAAACAATAACGTTTGTATCAAATATTATTATACTAACACAAAATGACTTCCAACAACTTAACACTTCGTTGAGCAAACACGGTCAGTCACCACCTGAAGCAGACCTCGGTGGAGGTCGAAAGCATTTGTGGAGGTAGTTAAAGACATAACACTTGTACAAAAAGGTTTTTCGTGGATTGTTATTATTATACTATATTTAATATATAGCATTGACAAAAAAATCCAAAATAAGCAGTAATAAAATGAAAATAGAGAAGATTTTATTTAATATGATTGATGGGCTTGAAATATTGTGATGGTAGGAAATTTGAATTATATTTTTAGTGAGTATATTTAAATTTTAGTAATTACTACATCTTTTAATAAAGGAATAAATATAACATATATATACTGATATAAATAAAAGATAAATCTTATTAAAATAAATTGATAAATACAATTAAATTTCAAAATTATAAAATATAATGCAAATAAAACATTAAATTATATGAATTCTTTGAAATTCATGAAAATTACCAAGTGAAATATTTTACTACAAATCTACACTTTTTATAGTCACTGTAACAACCAGTAATTTATCTATTTCTGCATTTATGTTACAGTATGACACTACCATTGTTATACTTTACACACAAAGCCCCTTTTTATATCCTTGCAAAGGACTTGATATAAAAAGGGGCTACATGTGTGTGTCAAGTATTGTAATGGTAGTGTCATACTATAAATTTCTTTTGTTTTTTGGTTGTAGTGACCCATTATGTGACTCGCAGATGCTGTTTGGAAAACATTACTTTAGAGGATGTTATTGGAAAAATGCTATACAGGATTCATAAGGCATACTTTAAACATGAGATTAAAAGAACACAAAGAAGGCTGTGCAAGAGAGATGATGAACATGACAGTAATGTAAGATTTCTGACAGGGGGATAAGATTTCTGAAGGAAGGGGGAGGTTAATCCTTCTTATCAAGATGAACAAGGGATGTGAGTGTAATGTGGGTGTGGTTGTAGACACTAAGATAGGTCACTTTTACATAGCAAGCCATTTATTTGGAAGATAATGCTTACATAATTCTGGTTAAGAACTTCTTCTCTAGGACGGAAACAAAATTTTTAAGTTCAGTCCATAATTTCATTGGTTATCCAATGGCAATCTGTCAGAGTTTTAACAATGATCAAATATCCTGGGGCAGATTGGCTGGAAGTTGGACACAATTTGTGGAGCAAAGATGAAGTGATGAAGATAAAGTCCAAGACAAGAGGAAAACTGTCATAGAGGACAAACAGGTTGAGCGAGGGAGAAGCAACCATGGTTTGTCCTTGAATTTTGGGGTTTTTAAAGGATTTATGTCTGAAATTTTTAATTTGATTGGCTCTGATTTTCTTTCTCCACCTTCCAATTGGTCCCATTCTTGTTTGCAGGTGAAATCAGATCAGATCAGGTGCAGGAAAGATTGCTCTCCATTAATCAATTTGACACCTTCATTCATCTTTGTCTGCAAGTGTTGATCAAACTTTGAAACTTTCTCTTGTATCTCATGCGATAATATTTTATTTTCTGACACCTAAGAATTTTTTAATATTTTTATTAATTGCAATGTGATAGTTTTTCTTTCAAAGGAATGCTATATTTAATTGTTTATTTCCAAATTTTGTCATGTCTATGAGCTTCAGAGTCAAAGCTTGATTTTCCTGATTGACATTCTAAATATTCCAACCTGTTAGTTTGTGTCAACCTGTGACCTCATGCAGTCAACTGTATTGTTTCTTTCATACCTTTGCGACAGATCTATTTTTATGCATTTTTTTGTAACAAAATATTTTCTTAGATAAATTGAATTTTAATGAGGGATTTAGACTGCCTGAGACCTCACATGAATGGAGGAGGCCCTGGGGATTGTCTGAGAGAGAGTGAAGATGTTGGAAGAAAATAAGAGAAGTTGAGAATATAACATCTACAGAAAAGATAGTGATTTTGAAGAAAAATATGGAAGAGAAAGCAGTTAACAGTAGGGATTGAACAATTTGGCAGCATGAAATGGCAAATAAAAGAGAAGAAACTTTGAAAGGTTCAAGAGTAAAAAAGTAAGTCATTAAAATGGAAGGAATCAGTTAGAGGAGTATTGCTGATGTTGACAAATTTAATGATCATATGCTGATTGCATCTTATCAAAAGGCATTTGAAGTGCATTTGAAGAGTTCATTTAGATGATGTAGCAATCAACATTTGAAAGGAACTTCTGTAGATGAGCTTAGGAAGCTTGAAAGTGTTTGAGACTATTTAAAACTTTTTTGTATGTTCCAATAAAGGGAGATTTAGTTTAGTGTTATTGTTGATTTCTATAGTTTTTAAAAACTTTAATCATCCTAAATAATCTTAAAACATCTTTTTTATGAACATATAAATATATTTAAAATAATCTATATTTATATTTTGTTATAATTTTCTATGTTAGAATAACATATATTTGATTAAGTTTCAGCTTTAAGCTGTCCACCAATACAGACTCCAAAAAATGGATATGTTGATTGTACAAATTATATACATCAGGGAAGTATTTGTACCTTTACCTGTGATGAAGGGTATATTTTAGTTGGAGAAACATCAACATCATGTAGAGGGGATAAGACATTTGTCACCTGGACTTCATCATTACCAACTTGTGAAAGTAAGTATATACAACTATTTAAACTTTTAAATAATTTGTTTTTGAAAATAATTGATTGATATACAGTGGGTGATCGGTTAACGAACAGATTGGATAACGAACAAATCGGATAATGAACACTTTTGCGAAGGATTTTTATGTTCGGATAACGAACACCCCACAGAACAAACACAAGAAGAAGCGATGTAAAATAATGAATACCGATTGGTCTTCCCTTATCTTTGGGCAACAATTCAAAACTTTTCAGAGTGCGGGAGACGTTGACATCGATGCTCAACCTGGTATATACTGATCGGATAGTATTCCTCCGAACTTTGAAATTCTCCCTTGTAATTTCAGCCTTTTATTTTTCTGACGAAACAATTCTTTTATGTATTTGCGAGACTGTCAGGTAGGCGCTTGTTAAGTTTTGCATCTGTTTTTCTTTTCAAAAGGTGAGAGTATAATAGCAAAGGTAGAGAGTGGGCAGAAGATGCCTAATGTTGCTGGGCAGTATGGCGTGAACAGGTCTACAGTAGGCCGCAGTTCAATTTTATTTAAGAAAAATACTGTATAATCAAGAAGACTCAAGCAGCTAAAGGAGTAACAAAAATCACATCTGAGAAATAAAGAACATCGAAGAGTTCATAATGGAACCTGAAATGGATCTGACAACAGAAGAACGCCAAGAACTCTTGAATGAAGAACACCAAGAAACTCGGCGAGATATGTTTTCTTCTGAAAAAGAGGATTAATGCTGATATCTGTTAAAGATCCTTTGAAGAAGTGGGATGATGTCAGAACAACGGTCTTAGAATGGCATCCAAACCAGGTTGAGGCTTGGGGATTTCTACAATTGCAATGCTATTAATTACTTACGAAAAATCCTGAAGAAGAGAGAAAAGCAATCAAAATTAGACAGATTCTTTAACCCTTTCAAACGGAAAAAACATGACTAATAAAAACGCAAGACTGTGTATGTATGTATTTTTATTATTACATATAAATAAACGTAGTAAGAAAGTATATATTTTTGATTTTCGGGGGTCTCCAGAACGAATTAATTAAATTCCCGTTAAAACCTATGGTAAATCGATAATCGGTTAACAAACAATTCGGATAGTGAACAAAGTCTTGGAATGGATTATGTTCGTTAACCGATCACCCATTGTATATATGTCAAGCAATTATTTTCAAAAACAAATATATATATATACTATATCCATGGTTTTGATTTATATATATATATATATGCACAGTAGTAACTCAAAATAAATCAATATTAATCATATACTTCTTAGTCCTATGTCCTTGCATGGTGATATTACGAATTGATGGCTTTAATTGTATCTTTCCACTGCTCACATCTTTTCACCTGTGCCATTTGGATGGCTTCATACATTGTATGCCCTGTAATCATCAATACTTGGTCTGCCCACCTAATCCAACATCTGCCTCTATGGTATTTGCCATTGATCTTTCCTTCTAGAATTTGCTTCTCAAATCCATTTTTGTCTGGAAATATGTCCCAAGAAGTGAAGGTAGGATTGGTATATTTTAGTGGTAAGGCGTGTTGTGATTTTCAGTTGATTTAGGATGGAGCAATTTGTTCAGTGCTCCATCCAAGAGATTCTCAGCATTCTTCTATATGTCCATATTTTAAAGGAATCACATTTCTTCTGAGAAGTGGCATTTATGGTCCAGGTTTCTGAGGCATAAGTGGCAATTGGAAAAATAAGTGTTCTTATGAGCTTTAGTTTGTTAAAAATAATGATTGCAGAATCTTTCCAAATTCTAAATAATTTAGAGGTTGCATTGTGAGCAAAGCAAATTCTGTGTTTAATTTCATTATTGCATTCTCCTTTATTTATAAGAAGTGATCCAAGGTAAACAGATTTATTCACCACCTTATAGCCTGCAATTTCCTTAGTCTGTGTCAAAGAACAATCAATTATCATAACTTTCGTTTTACTTCCATTAATCAGCAATCCATATTCCCTGCTCTCAGTTTCAAGACTTTTCGTAATATATTCAAGTTCTGATTCACTGGATGCTATAATAAATGTATCATCAATGTATCTCAGGTTGTTAACTTTATGGCCCCTGATGGAAATGCCTCCATCCCAGTTATCTAATACCCTTCTCATGATTATTTCAGAATAAGCATAAAAGAGTAAAGAGGAAAGAATACATCCTATTCAAAACTATGTTTAATACATTTACATCTGAAGCTGGTGTCTTACACCAGCTTCAGATGTAAATTAAGACACCAGCTTCAGATGTAAATGTATTAGACATAGTTTTGTTAACTCTTATTCTTGCAGAGTTGTTCTCATATAAATTTCTGATCATCGAAATAAGATGTCTTGGGACTCCTAAGTTCTGGAGAGCGGGCCACAATTTGTGCCATTTTACACAATCAAAGGCTTTGGTATAGTCTATGAAACAAAGGTAAGCTTTGACATTAAATTCATAGGCTTTTCCAATTATTTGTCGAGCGTTCATGATTTGTTCATGAGTTCCTTTACTAGGGATAAATCCCGACTGTTCTTCTGCTATTTTAGGTAATAGGAAAGATTTCAAATGGTTATTAAATATTTGTAGCATTATTTTACTGGCATGGTTAATTAGGCTGATAGTTCTCTAGTTACTACAATCTGTTGGTGCACCTTTTTTATAAATTGGAATAAATATTGATTTACACCATTCCTCTGGCCATTTCTCAGATTTCCAAATTAAGGAGCAGATTTTATGAATATATCAACACCCACTTCTCCCATTGCTTTTAAAATTTTAGACTCCTCTGATTTAAGAATAGATAGTTCAACTTTCCTGTCCATCCATTCTGAAGTTGATTATTATCATTTGTTTGTCCAGTGTCTTTATAAAGTTTCTTACAATACTTCCTCCAGACATCCGCAATCCCTTCTGCATCAGTTATGATTTCATTTTCATCATTTTTAATTAATTGTGTGCATGGTTTGAACTCTCTTGCTAGATATCTAACTTTATCATATAGTTCACAAGTCTGATTATTTGATGGACTTCAATTTCATTGCATATACTTTCAATATAATCATTTTTGTCTTTCTTACAAGCCTTTTTGATTTTTTTTTGTCTAGCTCTTTCTTCTTTTCATCTGTAACGATTGCTGAAGTTAATAATTTTTCCTTTCATCTATTAATTTAAGGGTGCTATTTGTCATCCAATGTTTCTTTTTCTGTGGCATATGTTGTATGGTGCATTGTTACTCAGTTAAAATCCAACTTTTTGTTTGTGTCCATAAATCATCTGGGTTGTTTGTAAAGGATTGGAGGGTCTAAATTTCGGAGAGTCTGTTGTAAGATTGAACTAGCTGGAATCTCAAGTCTTGGGTTGATCTTTGATATTTTTGTTATATGGAGTTTTAATGTTACTTCTGCTTTTAGTAGTTTATGATCAAAGTTACAGAATGCTTCAGGTCTTGCTCTGACATTATTTACTGATGATCTCCATCTTGTTCTTATTAACACGTAATCAATTTGGTTTTTATATTCACCTGTTGGGAAGGTCCAAATAGAAAGATGCCGATAATGGTGTTTGAACATGGTGTTATTGAAAAACTGTTATTGATTGCAAACTGAAGGAGTCTATTTCCTCTCTCATTTCTGGTGCCCAGTCCATATTGTCCTATAATGCACCGTAGATTATCATCATTTTTTGTATTGCCTATCTTTGCATTAACATCTCCCATTATTATCAATATGTCCTTCTGTGGTATTTTTGTGATGATATTTTCAATTTGTGTGTACACTATGTTCACTTCAACATCTGAAGCAGCCGAAGTGGGCATATAAATCTGAATAATATGAAGTTTAACTGGCCTGGAAGATATTGTAATGTGGTATTCTGTGCGACTTGAATAACGACGATGTAATATAAAGAACAAGACTTTATTTTCAAGCAGACACAAGATACATAAATATACAGGTTCCAACTCTATTGCGTCTTCCTCTCGTGAGTACAGAGACAAACTATGGCAACTGTTGCACCAAAAATGAACCTGTTCAATCACTACATGGACTCGCATATACAATATTCACATCACGTAATTACATAATCTTCAATCACACTTAACAACTAACTTAATCCTATATCCTTAACCTACTTAATATTAAGATAGAAAAAGATTAGCGAATAGGAAGATCTTAGGAAAGAATGAGTTTTTAAGAGAGGAGGAATCCGTTGCTCCATGTGTTTCTTGATGACAATGAAAGGGTCCAATGTTGAGATTTTAAGATAACCCACTTTTTGTTTTGATACTAAAAATTTTCCCTTATTTTGGCTCTCTCATGGCCCACCATTGTTCCGACATACCAACTGTATGTACCAACAATCACGCTCCTTTCTTACAACTTGGAGCTCACCAATCGCATGTCTTTACTCTTAGATGTCTCGGCCAGAAAAGTCTCTACTATCGGGACTTGTCCCGAGGGTCTCGTCTTCTCTATTGTTTCATTCCCCACACCTGCAGAAGTTGGGGTGATGTGGATGGAATGTTCTCAAAGCCGGTTATTCCATCTGAGGGGAAAGTGTTAGATAAAGTATTAGAAAGGAAAGATCAGAAAAAAGAAAGAAACAAAGAACAAAGGAAAGAAATAAAAATATACTTATATTATTACATAATATATACATTAGTATGGTGTACAGCCACAGTAATTTTGATTATGTGGTCGTTGATAGGTTCATAGCCTTCAACAAATTTTGTTAAGTATTTGTCAATAACAAAGGCCACTCCATTACATCCATTTTTGGTCATACCTGAAACATATATTGTGTGGTCAATTGTATCAAACTGACCATTCTCTCTCCAATGTGTTTTGGAGATGCCACAAATCATTATATTCTCTTGATTAAGTTCTCTTTCTACTATGTAGAGCTTTTCATCCTCTTACATTCCAAGTACCTAAGGATAAATTTCTCCTTTAGATGTAATTTTAAATTTCTTCCAGATGCATATTTTGCCTGTGGTGCCTGGTTGCTTACATCCATATGCCCAGTAGTCCATTTCACACCAAATGACCCGGAATCTGTTTGGTGCCGGTTGCTGACCATGCATATCATCGATACCATCATTGCTCATCATTATCATAATATTCTCATGGGAAAATAATCAGGTGATTTTCCCATTGCCTGCCTGCCTGATCTGTTGCTCATATACACATACAATAAAAGAGATTCTGCAAATTTAACATTAAGTCCATCATATTCAAAATAAAATATTGCTTACTGGCCACATCAGAAATGCTGAAAGTTTCCTTTTTTAATATTTGAAGTAATTAAAAAAATGTTTAAACTTACAATTTATTTTGTATTATTTAATTTTTTTTAAATTTATGTAATAAATAATCTTAATAGAAGACATATAAGATATATTGTAAAATATTACATTTCAGGATTAAAATGTCCATCAATACAGATTCCAGGTACTGATGTTCATAAATCCTTGCACAGAGGCTCNTTCATTTGTGATGAAGGATATGCATTGATTGGAAAATCATCTGTATCATGTGAAGGAAGTAAACACACTAGCTGGAGTGCCTCTATTCCAACATGTGAAAGTAAAATTTAATTAAATATTATTAAATAAAATAAATTATATAATATTATTTATTTATAATATGTATTATATATAATTATTAAATATAAATATAATAATAATAACAATAACAACAAGAGTACATGATTTATGAGGTAGGATCAAAAATGAACTGAAGTTTTGGACTTTTATATTGCATGCAATTGTAAGAAACAAGGAGTGTAACTTATATTTCTTGTCTCTAGTAGTGTGGTAAGATGAATTTTATAGCAGTATCAGAGAATGTACATGAATAAGAAATGATGCATTTTGAGCAGTGAGCAAATAGTAAATTTTGTGTGAAACTTTGTAAAATCTTCACAGAAACTTTCAATATTTCTATAAAGTATATGGCAAGCAAAGTATGCTAAGAACACTGGTTTATGAGTGGTATAAGATAGTCAGGAATTGATGAAGATTATCCCATTACGAAAGATTTGCTACTGTGAGGAATGATGAAATGATCAAAAGAGCAAGAAAGAGATCAGAAAGGTTGCAGGCAAACTATCAAAAATCTGGTGAATATTTTGGGATCTCATATTGTTCAGTGTAATCAAATAAATCACATTACTGACACCGATAACCAGCAAAATGAAAAATTTTTTACCATAACTAATGTTTTATTTCATATATAATGGAAATTGTTAGGTAGAACATAAATGATAAAATTAAAATCTTAAAGCAGAACATTTTTAAATTACAGACTGAATACACGTAGAGTTGTACAAGTCAGATACAAAGTATTGCTGCAGGGAATTAGGTCAGCTCAAATAGTGTTCTTCAGGTTGATGAAACAGACTGTTTCCTTGAAGTTAACTGCTATCCCTCTCCTGAAAGCTTTGTAGATTTCTACTTTTTCTAGGTGTTTCAGTTGAAGCAGCCATGTCACATGATTTAGGAGTCATGTCTTGTTAAAGTCCATTTTCACATTGTTATGTAACACACAAGCTGTGAGTTCTATGCTGGAGAGGTGTTTTCTGAGTACTGATGTTCCTAAATCCTTGCACAGAGGCTCCAATGGTGGCATCAATATATTCATATAAACTCTGTAGGCTTTGGTCCTAAATTGGAATACTATAAACTCCTGTTAGGTTTTTCTCTCATTGGAAGAAGTTCATTTCTAAGGAGTGAGAAAATTATAGGGTTTCTTCTAGAAGCAATTCTATGTTTACTATTTACTGATCTATATTCTTATAGATGGAACAGAAGTTACTACAATTTATCATTGGGTTGTGCATCAAGCAAAATGTGTTTGTTTTGCTGGTTATTGATGTCATTCATGTGATTTATTCATTGTATTAAGCCAATATTTTGACAATTTATAATCAGTGGTGTATTCAATACTCGGCAACAATTTGAATGTGCTTTGCAGTGCCAGCATTTTTTTATTCCAAGGGATTTAAAAAATTAACATTACATGATTGTTCTGTAGTGAGCAGAGAGTTAATAAACAAAGTCAACCAGAATCCCCATTTAATAAACAGAGTTATTCACTAATAACTAAATGTGGTGTTTCCTTTGACTATGAGATTTTGATGTAGAAATCAACTAAAGTAAAATTTTAAGGCTGGTAAATCAAAAATTAATGTGACAATAGTGATATTTTTGATTTCTATGATTTGGTCATCACAAATTCATTATTGAGATCAGACTATGAATAAAAAAAGTATGCTGAAATTCTTGACTGTCTGCATGAAGATGTATGACTGAAATAATGCAATTTATGGAAGGGAAACAGTTGGGTCTTTACCATGACAATGTCCCTGCTTATCGGTTGTTTCTTGTCAATGAATATCTGAATAAGAAAGACATAACAGTGCTTTCATATCTTCCTTACTCCCTTGATCTTGTCCCTGCAGATTTTTTATGTTTCCTAGAATGAAAGAGAAGTTGAAGAGTTTCAGATTTCAATCAATGGTAGAGTGGAAGCCATAATGCCAAAAATCCTTAAACATTATAAAAAAAAATGACTTCTGAGACTGCTTCAACAAATGGCATGGACATTTGTAGAAGTATATAGATGAAAAAGGAGCTTATTTTGAAGATGGTGTAGTATAAAAGTTTCTACATGTTGTGTAATGAAATATGTGTTTAAAGTTTTATTCATTTTTGATCTTACCTATTATATGTATACATGTTAATTATATTACATATTCTTGTTTCTTTTTAAAATAATTTTATATATGTTATGGACCAAGTGATTAACAGGTCATTATTCATAATGTTCAGCCACCATTATGAATAATGACTTAAATGACCATGCCACCTGATAAATATTGATTAATTTATTAAGTTGACCAGACATTATGCGTAAAGCCACATTCCCTTTTGGTACAATCTCCACAAAACTATTGGTATAAAGCAATAAAAGTACATAACACCTACAAACCAATATGAATTATATTTAATTAAATGAAAAACAAACATTTTCCTCTGTTTTTAATGGTCATTATCAGGTTTACACTATGTAGAACTAATAAAATGCATGTTTTTTAAAAAGAACAAAAATTTAAGAATTTTGAATGTTGTGAAATATGCACATGTCCAATGTTGCATTTTAACAAGCTTCTTCTAACTGGATAACAATTTTAAAAAATACACAGTCTATACGAAATATAAAATCCCAAACTTAATTTAAGATCTATTATAAGTCAAAGCATGCTCTCCATGTGATTTCTAATGAGTCCATTTCTTTAAAATTAATCATCGTCCCTGTTTTAAATGCTTTGAATATTTTTAATCTTTCAAGATACTTCAGTTTGGCCTGGTCATTACTGTGTTAGAGTAACCAGGTGTCCTCAAATTTAACTTGCACATCATTATCAACAGCAAATGAAGCTAATGTGGTAGTGGAAAGACCATTCTGAATTGTGTATTTACGTTCCTTGATCCTCATTTTTAGACCATGAGCAGTAGCTCCAATATATTTACATGAACGGTTCACTATGATTGTGAACAGGGATAGTATAGATGCGAGGTTTGCCGATTGGGGGGAAAGTGTTGTGACAGTCGAGCGGTCAGCACTGTCGTGTGGGAGTGAAAAAAACTTACTGAGACGGGTTCTCCATCGTATACCGTTTAATAAATATAAAAATTTTTCTTACAACAAATCCTTAAAACGGCGTAACACCTATCCAAAGTTCAGCAACAAGTTCGTAACACTAAAAGTTCAACTGTTCTGACGATAGTTTTTCTTCCGGCGATGGTGGCGTGAAGATGTCGGCTCTGGGCTGCACAACCTTATTTGGACCGAGATCTTTTATCTACCAGGTGGACTTTAGCGATCTTGATGGCACGAGAGGGTGAAGACAAGTCCTCCGAATATCCGATAAGTTCTCGTGGGAGAATGTTCAGATGACAAGAATCCTGGAGAGGAGCACTGCGAACCAAAGGCCAAGAACTACGAACCAAGAACGTCACATCCTTTTTTTGCGCGGTTTTTATAAGTTTTTCTGAGTCCCAGATCGAACATTCCGATAGGTCGATGTTGACTTTCCCCCGTTCTCCAATTGGTCCCCCTCCTCGTTACGAATCGTAACGGGATCGGAGCCCAGATCGCGGGGTGAGTCATCTCCGATTGACAATTTGATTCCTATCGAAGACGTTCGATCTAAGTACTCAAATTCATCTATTGTTTCTTTCTGAGAAATTCGTTTTTTCTCAGAAATTTCTACAGATATGACTATATATGGACATAATATATCCACCTTGTGTTAGACGGTTTCTTTTTACAATATATATATTATTATAATTAAAAAAAAACACTTTTTTTTTAATACGAAATTAAAACATTATCTTGCACGAATTTCGACCTACTTCCGGAGCCTCACATAGACTCCCAGAATGCAATTTCTCTCCAGTTGGTTCTTATCATTTCTAATACTAGAAAAAACAGTAAGAGATCTGTAAGCAATCCTGTTACTCATAAAGTGGGATATTTCCTTGTAGATAATGGCAGGGACCTTATTATAAGTAACAAGTGAAAAGGACCTGTCTTCTGATTGTAATGGTTCTGTTGGATGTTCTTGGCATATATTAGGTTGTTTGGAAAGTAAGTTCGTTTTTTTTACCACTAGACAGATTAGTTGTATTTTTCCCGCAATTTTCATTCTAAACCATATTATCATTATATATTTTCACAGCTAGCATTTTAAGGCTTATTTGTAAAAAGTTTTGTATGATTCTGTGCAATTGTTTATTTTTTGTGTCCCATCAAATATGGAAGATTGAAAGCATCATTTTCAGCATATTTTGCTTTTTTATTACCAAAAAATCAAAATGCTGTTCAAGCGAGAAAAAAATTGTGGTACATGTATGGAGATGATTTGTTGAGAGAAAGACAGTGCCAAAACTGGTTTACAAAATTTTGTTCTGGCAATTTCAATATTGAAGATGCACCACGTTCTGGATGGCCAGTTGAAGCCAATGAAAACAAAATAAAGGTACTGATTGAAGCAAACTGCCGAATAACAACACATGAAATCACTAAGAGATTA